>NC_084755.1:10458787-10731287 GCF_033978785.1 Entelurus aequoreus
TATTTGTTTTGTCACCTACAATATCAGGGATAGGCGATACGGCTTAACATCTATATCACAATATCCATTGCAACCTCCTGTGATAATGATGTGTACTTGTATCGATCCCACAACCTTGTTTAGGTCTAGGAGTTCTGGCTTATTAGCCTACAATGTATATTAGGGCTGGGGGCGATGACATCATCCTGATCAATGAGCACAAATAATTTGAGTTGGATCACAGTGATCAGCTGTTGGCATCCATCAAACATGGATATATGGAGATGTGATATCAGTAGAAAAAACTGCATTTAGTTGAGATAACAATGAGTCGTATATTGGAATATGGGATACATTATTTAAATGTGCTTTAACTATTAAATGAACCTAAAATATGACTTATTTGATCTTTGTGTAAAATATTGGACACAATGTGTTGTCAAGCTTATGAGATGTGATGCAAGTGTAAGTCACTGTCACACTATTGTTCTTTTTATAAATGTTTTTGTTTTTTATAAATGGCTGTGATGATAATGTCAACGAGGGATTTCTAATCACTGCTATGTTGGAATTATTATTAATATTGATACCGTTGTTGATATCATTCATTTTTGTTTGACTACTTTTGGATTGTTTTGTGTCATGTTTGTGTGTCCTCTCAATTGCTCTGTTGATTGCTATGCTGAATGTTGCTGGGCCGGGTTTGCTTTTGGAATTGTATTATTGTGTTGGATTGATTAATAAAATCTTTTTTAAATTTTTAAAATAAATAAAAACATGGCGGACATATCAGTTAGAGGCTACCACAGTTAGAGATAAATGCTTTAAAATGTAATATCGGAAATTATCGGTATCGGTTTCAACCTCCCAATTTTCCCAGGAGACTCCTGAATTTCAGTGCCCCTCCCGAAAATCTCCCGGGACAACCATTCTCACGATTTCCACCCGGACAACATTATTGGGGTGCCTTTAGCGTCCTCTACAACCTGTCGTCGCGTCCGCTTTCCCTCCATACAAACAGCGTGCCGGCCCAGTTGCATAATATATGCGGCTTTTCACACACACATAAGTGAATGCAAGGCATACTTGATCAACAGCCATACAGGTCACACTTGGGGTGGCCGTATAAACAACTTTAACACTGTTACAAATATGCGCCACACTGTGAACCCGCACCAAACAAGAATGACAAACACATTTCGGGAGAACATCCGCACCGTAACACAACATAAACACAACAGAACAAATACCCAGAAACCCTTGCAGCACTAACTCTTTCGGGACGCTACAATATACACCCCCCTCCCACCTCAAACCCGCCCACCTCAACCTCCTCATGCATGTCCCAAATTCCAGGCTGCTGTTTTGAGGCATGTTAAAAAAAATAATGCACTTTGTGACTTCAATAATAAATATGGCAGTGCCATGTTGGCATTTTTTTTTCCATAACTTGAGTTGATTTATGTTGGAAAACCTTGTTACATTGTTTAATGCATCCAGCGGGGCATCACAACAAAATTAGGCATAATAATGTGTTAATTCCACGACTGTATATATCGGTTGATATCGGAATCGGTAATTAAGAGTTGGACAATATCGGAATATCAGATATCGGCAAAAAAGCCATTATCGGACATCTCTAGTCCTAACTTGATTGTCATTTAAGTCATGTACAACTGTATTGTTGAGGGTCCCCAACCCCCTCCTTAACATATTGTATTGCTCTTGGTTGGGATTTTTATTCAAGAGCAAGTATATTTTATTGTTATTTGTTTTATTTAGCTTGAAGATTGAAAATCTTATATTTCAATTACAATATTAAAGTTGAACCTTTTTTTTATTGAGACATTATTTATGTATTTAATATTTGTTTTCTTACTATGGTATATTATTTATTTATTATCTATTTGTTTACTGTTCTGTTACGGAGAACAAGGAAATTGGATAAAATTGCTATGGTATGAAAAGGGGTGGGATTAAATAAGGTCGGCTTCTTCCTACTCCTTTTCGGACGTGCTGTAATGAAACAACTGGAAATATGTGATGAGTTACATTGTATCGTATGCATGTTCCAAATAAACTGAAACTAAACTGAACTGAAAATATACGAGAAATACGAGTTTATTGCATTTGAAAATAATTACTTGCATTATTATTAGAGATGGCCGATATTATCGGCCGATATATGCGTTAAAATGTAATATCGGAAATTATCGGTATCGGTTTTTTTATTATCGGTATCGTTTTTTTTGTTTTTTTTTTTAATTAAATCAACATAAAAAACACAAGATACACTTACAATTAGTGCACCAACCCAAAAAACCTCCCTCCCCCCATTTACACTCATTCACACAAAAGGGTTGTTTCTTTCTGTTATTAATATTCTGCTTCCTACATTATATATCAATATATATCAATACAGTCTGCAAGGGATACAGTCCGTAAGCACACATGATTGTGCGTGCTGCTGGTCCACTAATAGTACTAACCTTTAACAGTTAATTTTACTCATTTTCATTCATTACTAGTTTCTATGTAACTGTTTTTATATTGTTTTACTTTCTTTTTTATTCAAGAAAATGTTTTTAATTTATTTATCTTATTTAACTAATTTTTTTAAAAAGAACCTTATCTTCACCATACCTGGTTGTCCAAATTAGGCATAATAATGTGTTAATTCCACGACTGTATATATCGGTTGATATCGGTATCGGTAATTAAAGAGTTGGACAATATCGGAATATCGGATATCTGCAAAAAGCCATTATCGGACATCCCTAATTATTATAATGTATTATTATTACATCAGTGGTTCATTTGGTTTCAAAAATATAATGACGTTTATCGGCAATAATTTGTAGGTCAATATATCGTCGAGCAAAGTTTGTTATCGGCCCAGGCCTAGTTGTGTTGCGGCTTTATATTATTGTGTTACTATAATTGTGGCATTTGTATTTGTCGTGGCTTTTACAGCTGAATGTTGTTGTTGTAATTTATGATATTGTCCCGTGGCATTTGCATTTGTTGTGACCTTCCTTGGCCACCGTAGGTATCGCTCATTGTTGTTTTGATGACTGATGGCGTCGACTTGAGGCACGTTTAACGTGCTTATCAATAAAAGTGACAGACTTCATATAAAGTCTGTCAGTCTTAAATCAATTTCTATTATCAATATATTGCCTTTTAAAACAATGTTGGATCGATACCTATCTTCTAGAACTTGCCGAGTACAGATCGATGTACCGTAATTTCCGGACTATAAGCCGCTACTTTTCCCCCTCGTTCTGGTCCCTGCGGCTTATACAACGGTGCGGCTTATTTACGGCCTGTTCTTCTCCGACACCGACGAAGAGGATTTCGGTGGTTTTAGTACGCAGGAGGAAGACGATGACACAATGATTAAAGACTGACTTTTCATATACCGGTAGGCTGGTTATTTTGATAACGTACAGGCGAGCACTTTGTATTACTTTGCACCGTTGTATTATTTGTACTCTGCACGAATGCTGTTCGCCATGTCAAAGATGTGAAAGTTTGATTGAAAGATTTATTGTTAATAAATGGGACGCTTTGCGTTCCCAAACGGTCATCTCTGTCCCGACAATCCCCTCCGTGGTAGCAGGAACCCCTATATACTACGCTAATTACACATCAAAACCCTGCGGCTTATAGTCGGGTGCGGCTTATATATGGAGCAATCTGTATGTTCCCCTAAATTTAGCTGGTGCGGCTTATAGTCCGGAAATTACGGTAGTTACATTTTAGGAATATAAGTCAATATATTGAATATTTGTTACAACCCTACTCTTCACTCCCTGAGGACTTTTTCATCTTTTAGTTCCTGTATTGGGCATTTTTTCCCCCAGGGGTATAAAAAAGTATTTACAAGAAAAAACCCTCTTGGAAAAAGTCTTTGCCTTTGGACAAAAATAGAGGGAATTTACTAGGGAGGCCGATATTATCGGCCGATAAATGCGTTAAAATGTAATATTGGAAATTATCGGTATGGTTTTTTTTATTATCGGTATCGTTTTTTTTGTGTGTTTTTTTTTTAAATTAAATCAACATAAAAAACACAAGATACACTTACAATTAATGCACCAACCCAAAAAAAACTCCCTCCTCATTCACACAAAAGGGTTGTTTTTTTCTGTTATTAATATTCTGGTTCCTACATTATATATCAATATATATCAATACAGTCTGCAAGGGATACAGTCCGTAAGCACACATGATTGTGCGTGCTGCTGGTCCACTAATAGTACTAACCTTTAACAGTTAATTTTACTCATTTTCATTCATTACTAGTTTCTATGTAACTGTTTTTATATTGTTGTACTTTCTTTTTTATTCAAGAAAATGTTTTTAATTTATTTATCTTATTTTACAAATTTTTGAAAAAGTACCTTATCTTCACCATACCTGGTTGTCCAAATTAGACATAATAATGTGTTAATTCCACGACTGTATATATCGGTTGATATCGGTATCGGTTGATATCGGTATCGGTAATTAAAGAGTTGGACAATATCGGAATATTGGCAAAAAGCCATTATCGGACATCCCTAGAATTTACCCTAAAGGACAAAAGAAAGTCTCTAATATAGTCTGTAGTATCGTGGTTTTAGCCTTTCTACAAAACTAAAAGTACCAAAATATTATCTTTGCAGCACGCAGCGTGTAAAAAGTGTGTAGACTGTGGTGTATTAGACTGTTTGGAGGCGAGGCTGAGACACTCACGGGTACATGGCCATGGTGGTGAGTCTGGTGTAGAGGTCTTTGCTGGGCGCATCTGTGGTGTTGCACGTGAATGGCTGGGGAGGGTGCAGCTTGTGCTTGCGGCAGAACTCGTGCGGAGAGAGGGAGTAGTTCTGCCGCACCTCGTGCAGGTCCGACTTGGCGGCTATCACCACGCACGGCGTCTTGCTGTCCATCAAGGATTGCTGCCAACAAGAAGAAGAGTGCAACTGAAAGGGCTGCGCGTTGTTGTGGAGAGTCTCACTAACACCGCACGTACCTTGTACATTTTGGCGCAGTACTCAAAAGAATGCGGGTCGTTGACGTCGTAGATTAGGCAGACCACGTCGCAGGCGAGGTCGACCTCGGACAGGAAGTCCAAATCTGGCATCATCTCGTGGAGCTGCAGACCAGAGAGGACATTTAGCAAAATATCTCATACAGTTTTGATTCATTGATTGAAACGTATTATTAGTAGATTGCACAGTACAGTACATATTCCGTACAATTGACCACTAAATGGTAACACCCGAATAAGTTTTTCAACTTGTTTAAGTCGGGGTCCAAGTAAGGCTTTTAATTAGGGATTTCCTGATCCAATATTAGCAAAACAAATAAGTATCAGCTTGCATGTAAAATATTTGCTATAAGCAGCGTGCTTACTTGAGCAAAGCAGTTAACATCTAACAAATCTCCTCCAATTAGGGCAGGGCGATATGGACGAAAAAGTATATCTCGATATTTTTTTACTTAAACTCGATATTCGATATATTTTTCGGTGAAAGTATACATATAAAGATATTCATTTTTGAGCGATATTCAGTGAAATTGAAGTGAATGACAACTGTACTGTAAACACTTTTATTAACCCAGTTAGGCAAGATGGGTATTAACTAGAGATGTCCGATAATGGCTTTTTTTGCCGATATCCGATATTGTCCAACTCTTAATTACCGATTCCGATATCAACCGATACCGATAAATACAGTTGTGGAATTAATACATTATTATGCCTAATTTTGTTGTGATGCCCCGCGGGAAGCATTAAACAATGTAACAAGGTTTTTCAAAATAAATCAACTCAAGTTATGGAAAAAAAATGCCAACATGGCACTGCCATATTTATTATTGAAGTCACAAAGTGCATTATTTTTTTTAACATGTCTCAAAACAGCAGCTTAGAATTTGGGACATGCTCTCCCTGAGAGAGCATGAGGAGGTTGAGGTGGGCGGGGTTGAGGTGGAGGGTATGGGGGGTGTATATTGTAGCGTCCCGGAAGAGTTAGTGCTGCAAGGGGTTCTGGGTATTTGTTCTGTTGTGTTTATGTTGTGTTACGGTGCGGATGTTCTCCCGAAATGTGTTTGTCATTCTTGTTTGGTGTGGGTTCACAGTGTGGTGCATATTTGTAACAGTGTTAAAGTTGTTTATACGGCCACCCTCAGTGTGACCTGTATGGCTGTTGACCAAGTATGCCTTGCATTCACTTGTGTGTGTGAAAAGCCGTAGATATTATGTGATTGGGCCGGCACGCAAAGGCAGTGCCTTTAAGGTTTATTGGCGCTCTGTACTTCTCCCTACGTCCGTGTACGTAAGGAGAAGGCGTTTTAAAAAGTCATGAATTTAACTTTTTGAAATCGATACTGATCATTTTGAAACCAATACCGATAATTTCCGATATTACATTTTAAAGCATTTATCGGCCGATAATATCGGCAGTCCGATATTATCGGACATCTCTAGTATTAACAGCACAGAAAAGAAACTGTTTTAAGTAGCACAGAATTACATCACATAAATAAAATAGAAAAATATAATTTCTACGTAAAATAAACAACATAGCTGTGCAAATAATACAAAATGTCTCAAACTCAGATAAAAAAAATACATTTGCAGGCAGGCACGTTGTGATTTCCTTTCCTGGTTTGATGACCCGCCCTATCTTGCCTCTGATTGGCTTGTCCCTAACTAATCATGACTTATCATAGTAAACAACCAACCAATCATGGACGTTCTTATACATGCAAGCCCGTCTTGGAGGGATGAAGGGGAGGGGTTTAGTAGCCCATGGAGGGGGAGCGGGGGAGAACAAGGAACACAACAAATTAGCGGCGTTTGGTCATTTTAACGTGAAACAATTATATTGATATTACGATATTTTCTTAATTCATATCTTGTTTAAAAATATATCGATATATCTTACAAACTCGATATATCGGCCAGCCCTACCTCCAATGAGAACAAGTTGAATCTTTCCTTGTATTTTAGTGAAGTCATTTACAAAAAGTAAACATGGAAGGCTATAGGCTACCAGCAACTAGCAGCTACATAACAGCTAAGGACACAAGCTATCAATCCACCCATTTTCTACACTGCAAAAACTGAAATCTAAGTAAGATTAAATATCTCAAATAAGGGTGATATTTGCTTATTTTCTGTCTGATAAGATAATTCTTCTCACTAAGCAGATTTTATGTTAGAGTGTTTTACTCGTTTTAAGGGTTTTGGTCCTAAGTGATCTCAGTAAGATATTACAGCTTGTTGCTGAGATTTGATGACCTATATTGAGTAAAACATGCTTGAAACTAGAATATCAACTGTTGCAAAGCTGTGTCATCAACACTCACAAGTATAAAACTACTTTTTTAAAGTAATCATTTCTTACTTCAAGCATGAAAAAAAAAAAATCATGTCGAGCGCATATCATTATGTCAATATAATGGCACTAGCATTTACTTTATTTTTCAACATATTGAGCAAATATAGGGGGGCAATTAAGTGTTGCCAATCAAGCTAGATGTACAAAATAAAAAAAGTATCTACTGTTAGGGATGATACTCGAAACCGATTTTCCCGGTTGTTCGATAAGAAAAGAACCGAGTCCTCAGACTCGAATCCCTTTTTGAGAACCGGTACCCGTTATCGAGACCACTATAGTCAAGAAAAAGAGTTGGTTCTTTTTTTGGAGAGCTGTATTATTTTCAGTTTTGTGCCCAAGGGACTGATTTTATTTAACACTATATTATTATTTATACACCTATAGTGATCACAGAGACAGCTTGTTTTTGTGTTACTGTATATACCGTATTTCCTTGAATAGCCGCAGGGGCGTTAATTAATTTAAAACCTCCTGTCACTCCGGCGTTTACCGGAAGCCGGCGGGATGGCCGTGCATGCGGTAATTATTTTAAAACCTCTTCTCACTCCGGCGTTTACCAAAAGGAATGCGGTAAATTTAGGCGTGCGCTTTGAGTGTGATGTAAGCATACCATCATGAAAAGCACATTTAATAAAAAAAAACGTTATTATGGTCTTACCTGTACTTATAAATGGAGTCCATTTGCAGCTCCTTCTGACCAAAAGCATCGATAACTTGTTTATAGAAGTCTTCCTTATTTTCTTTCTTCAGTTTTAAAAGTCTCTCTGTCTCGATTGAGATATTCCTTTAATTATTACCTCCTGCTTCGATTGAAAGTCCAGTTTAGAAAACTGTTTTATTTTAGATACCGGTATGTAATCCTCCTTGTTAAAAGTAAAAGGTCAGGCGAGAGAAAAAAAAAAAAAAAAATCTCTTGCTGCGTGTTGTCACTTCTTCTGCAGTACCGGAAGTCGCAAGAAGGATCACTAGCGCGGCAGCGCCCTCTACCACCAGGAGGTTTAATGACTCATACAGTATTTGACACACGCAGATACGGTATATTAATAAAACATAGCTGCTTATTGTTCTTTTTAGCATACTGTACCGGTATTCAATAGCTTGGACCTTAAATCCTACTGAATAGCTCTTTATCTTTTTTCCTTTGTGCGATTGCAAACTACTGAAAGCAGCTTCCTCCATTTTGAAAATGAGGACAGGTAAAGCGTCACTCGTGACGTAACGAATTTGACCCGGCAGATGTTCTAGCCATATGCTAAATATTTTGCGAAACGAGTTTGACCCGGCGAAAATTATAGACATGCGATAATAAAATTAATATTTTGCGAAACGAATTTGATCCGGCGTTAATAATGAACCGGCGGTAAGGCCAAGCATGCGTTAATTATTTTGAGAAACGAGTTTGACCCGGCAGTAATTCTAGACGTGCGAATACTATATTCCCTGCGCCAATTCAAGGAAATACGGTTTTTGTTTTTCTGAAAAATCCCACTTTATATACTTAGGGTAACAACAGTCAATATTTATTTATTTTATTTTTTTAAGGGGGTAACAGTCAATATTTTTTACGTTTTTCTTATAAAATAAAAGTGAGCTTTTGTTAAACCAAATATTGTGTTTTTTTCCAAATACAAAAACCTATCTGGACTCGGTAAGAGAATCGATAAGGAATGGGTTCGATAAGAGGATTCGATAATAGGCTCGAACTCGATCATTTCTTATCAAACATCATCCCTATCTACTATGCTTTGTTCTGATATCTCAAAGCTCCAATATCGGTATTGTATCGGATGTGAACAAGCCGTATCGGGACACACCTTTGTGTAATGTTACCTACCAGCAAGTACTTCTCTTGACCGTACACATAAGTGGTGCTGATGGCATAAAGGGACTTGTGGTCTTCCCTGATCCGCCTCTGTCGCTGTGGTGACAAAACACAAAGTCTAAAAATATCAACAGGACAGATAAGCTGGATATGTCTCACAGGAAGACATACTGTTCTGGCCGTGAACTCTGAAAGGTGGCCCACTGGTCAGTACTTGGAAAATAACTATTTCTGACCATTCATGTTTATTACTGTATTATATGTACTTTGTGGAGTTCCCACTTACTTAAATTCAGATTGCAGGAACAAGAATTTCAGCTGTACTGCATGTTTTGATAAGAGTTTGCATGGACAGATGAACTAACCTGGAGGTTCTTGCCCAAGAAGGCTTGTAAGAAGCCACTCTTCCCGCTGGCTCGGGCCCCCAAGACGTTGCAGCGAAAGACGCTGCGCTGAGTCTGTTTCTTCTGCAGGTCAATGCGCTTGTTGCGTGTCACTGAAAGAACCATTTCCATTCAGACCAGCCACGTGTATGTACGTGTGTCTACGCATTGTGTAACAACCATGGAGCGGCAACCTGTTATCGCAGCTGCTTGGGACTCCTGCTCATAGATGATGGAGTAACCCAGGTAGCCCAAATACTCCAAACTCCGCTGGACGTCGAGGTAGGTCGTCAACCTGGGTGACAAGTGTGTAAGTAGCAGCACAATGCACGGGTCACATATAAAAGGGATCAAGTCGAGACTCACGTCCACTGGGAGAGGTATCCCTGGTATGTGATCCATCCCTGGTCATTAGTGCACACGGTGTTGTTGACGTCAGGACCCCACGGCATGTAGGGAAACACTTTGAACAGGTCCTTGACTTCCTCTGGCGATAGCGCACAATCCCTGTCCTGAGTTCACACACACACACACACACACACACGTCTCAACTTCAGTATAAAGTACATAAGGCAACATGACCGGACAAAGCAGAAAAAAAAAGCATTACAAAAAAATGGCAGAATTGCCTTCTTGAAGTTAGTAATCTGATAAACATGTAAGAAATGATTATGATTTTTAGATGTATAGACACATTTGTAGACAAGTGTTTATAAGTTAAATATTTGAGTGTAATTAATCATAGTTGATTAAACAAACAGTATAAAATATACATTATAACTAGAAATGTCCGATATTATCGGCCGATAAATGCTTTAAAATGTAATATCGGAAATGATCAGTATCGCTTTCAAAAAGTAAAATTTGTGACTTTTTAAAACGCCGCTGTACGGAGTGGTACACGGGCGTAGGGAGAAGTACAGAGCAGTTGCGTCTCCCAGTCATCCTTGCCAACCCTCCCGATTTTCCCGGGAAACTCCCGAATTTCAGTGCCCCTCCCGAGAATCTCCCGGGGCAACCATTCTCTCGGATTTCTCCCAATTTCCACCCAGACAACAATATTGGGGGCGTGCCTTAAAGGCACTGCAGATGCGTGCCGGCCCAATCACATAATATCTACGGCTTTTCACACACACAAGTGAATGCCACGCATACTTGGTCAACAACCATACAGGTCACACTGAGGGTGTACGTAAAAACAACTTTAACACTGTTACAAATATGCGACACACTGTGAACCCACACCAAACAAGAATGACAAACGCATTTCGGGAGAACATCCGCACCGTAACACAACATAAACACAACAAATACCTAGAACCCCTTGCAGCACTAACTCTTCCAGGTCGCTACAATATACACCCCCCACCCCACCTCAACCCCCTCATGCTCTCTCAGGGAGAGCATGTCCCAAATTCCAAGCTGCTGTTTTGAGGCATGTTAAAAAAAAATAATGCACTTTGTGACTTCAATAATAAATATGGCAGTGCCATGTTGGCATTTTTTTTCCATAACTTGAGTTGATTTATTTTGGAAAACCTTGTTACATTGTTTAATGCATCCAGCGCGGCATCACAACAAAATTAGGCATAGTAATGTGTTAATTCCACGACTGTATATATCGGTATCGGTTGATATCAGCATCGATAATTAAGAGTTGGACAATATCGGAATATCGGATATCGGCAAAAAAGCCTTTATCGGACATCTCTAATTATAACATTAAGCTATATATATATATATATATACATATATATATATATATATATATATAACAACCATGTTTATCATTTACCCGTACTTTCCAGACTATAAGCTGCTCCAGTATATAAGAGGGTCTCTGCAGGTTTCAATAAATCAAATTTAAGACTTTTTTAAGACCATAATGAATATAATTTGAGACCATTTCACAGTCATACGGACAAAAAAAGTACAAAGGCATGAAGGAAAAAGAGAGGGTCAGAATTAACTGTACGGTATACGAATTAATTCACTGCTCTTTCAAATTGGAAAACAAAATGGTTGAACTAACTAAATATACCAGAAGCCTCACTTTTGTAAACTCATTGAAAACAATATTAGCAATCATAACAGCCATTAATCACATTTAGAATAGTATCATAGTGTGCTTTTCATGAAACAACCAGAACGTCCGCAATGATGGAGGAAAGTACAAAAATACAATTAGCATCTGTGCTAAAGCGAAATGGTTAACTTTTGCAGTATTTTTTTGGCCTGTCAGAATTGAGCAAACAGATTAAAACATCTACAGTACTTCTACTGTATCTGCACAAAGTTGTGAAAAACAGAGCTGACGGAGCGATTGTCTAAAAAGAAAGAAGGCGATTATGGCTGTCAAGCCTCAAACATAATTTGGATGCGAATAATGTGGATAGCATTCAAATTTGCTCAGCTCATTTTGTATCTGCTGTGTATAGATGCATCTTTACCTGTTTCTGTGACTTTTTTGAAAACGTACTGCTAACAAATAAGGGCTAGATTATATGTAAGCATGACAAGATTACATTTGTCCTTGCTTTCCTCACCCAACCATAAACAGAGTAAACACTAAAAGATTAGGCATGAGAAGCTAACATGAAATTATAGGAATACATAACTAGGGTTGGGTATCGTTTGAATTCGAACGATTCCTACTCCAATTCCGATTCTTTGTTTCGATTCCGATTCATGACGATTCTCGATTCTTTTAAGAGGCAGGATCAAAAAAAAGTTTTGGATATTTTAAATGAGCTAGCTAACTACATACAGTCTTTCTGAATGAAATAGTCTGACATTCTCCATCAATTTTAATTCTAATAACTTTTTATGAACTTTACTATAAATTCCTCACAGGGCTGTTTTCAACTAGAATATAAATATCAAATCTATGAACTTGAATATAAATATTTTAAATACATTTTCACAGGGGTACACTTTCCTCAAGAGAGCTTTATTTTTGAAAACCTCATGAAAACACATTTACACACACAAGTGTATGATGCTGCAGGTACTTAAACATGTTACCGTGCTCCCACTGATGGGCTAACCTGGTGCAGAAAAGCAAATAAACAATAAGAAACAACTTGCAAAACCCAGTCCAGATTAGCAGCAGGTACAGTATAAAATCAGAGACAGTTCTTGTTTAGGAGAATGACCATATCCGCCTTCTCAGGCAGGATGCGTGAGCGTTCTGGACAGATAGTGTCTCCTGCTGTGGAAAACACACGTTCGCTGGGTGTGGAAGAAGCTTGAAGGCATAAATAGGAGAAAGCGAGATCTGACAGCAGGAGGACGGTCGGCGCAGCGCGTCGAAGACGGGACATGCATATATTTGTACTTCATGAACTCGGAGGTGCTTCATCATGTTCGACGTGCACCCTCCTAAGCACGAAACAGTCCTGTCGCACGTGTTATATTTCGCCGATATTTCATTTTTTTTAGTAAAATAAAGCCACACTTTCGACCGCCGACGCCCGCTATCCATGCTTGACTGACTCGCTCGGCTACATAGGCTCGGCTATGCTAACACTTCCGGCGGTGGGCGCTTCTTCGTTGGTGTTCAGCGGCTTCTTCTTCCGGTCGGCGGATGTATTCTTTTTTTCCGGTCGGCGGACTGGGTATCGAAACTAGGAATCGAAATTTAAACTTTTGAACGATTCCGGGAGAATCGGAAAGTTAGTCCCGGTTCCAATCGATATGATACTCGATACCCAACCCTATACATAACAGAAATAATATGAGAATTATGTTTTTTATAGTTTTACAGCTGTGAATACACTCCATGGAGAAATGAGTGTGTACTTACTGTATGTAATAGTATGAGTTCACTACTTGAGATCTCATATTGATCTCCTTCGGCAATTGGCGCCACTTTACTAGATAGATAGAACTTTATTGATTCCTTCAGGAAAATTAAAAACTACCCACATAACACACTTTTGGGGGTGTTAAGTTGATCCTTGTATAATTGCATAGTGTTTGTAGCGTTTCACTTATCCCGGATTTTTGACTTTTACATTATCATTCCATTCACTTTCACCGCCATGTTTACAAACGCTACCCTCCTCGATTGCTTCACATCCGGGTCCTAAACACTTTGTACGTTTCCATCCACCGGCTTCAAGCATGCATTAAATTGATCGTTCTGGAGACACAAATCGTTGAACTTGCACTTACCCATCTTGTGCAAGTCATTTGGCTTTGCTGTGGACTTTCTCCGCTGCTATGCTAAGCTATGACAACACACGGTGGTGCTCATTAAATTCCGTTCGAGCAGCTACAGCTAGTTTAGTTCCATTTTGTAGTTACGTTATAGCCTCCTTAAAAATAGAAACATTTAAAAGCAAGATGGAAATGTATGCATGTTTTAAATAAAAGTAACGTTAATAGATTTTTAAGACCTCGTATTTAAGACCTTGTATGAGATTTTAGAAGAATTGTAGACGTTTTAAGGCCTTGAATTCAAATTGTTGGATTTAAGACTTTTTAAGACCCCGCAAATACCCTATATAAGCCACACCCACTGAATCTTAGAAGAAGAAAAAATAGGTTTTTTTCATACTGGACTACAAACCGCAGATATATATACACTGATACGTTGTGGATTGAGATATTTACATAGAAAGTTTTTGTAAATGTTTATTTACATACCTAATTGTTTCCAAACGGTGCTTGTAACACGGCAGTAAAACCATTTTAAGAAGGGACTAAAAACCCACCTTTTTTGCACAGCTTTTATCTAATTTCTCTGCCTTCTTGTTTTTAAATGCACTGCTTGCCTTATCTCAGGGGTCACCAACCTTTTTGAAACCAAGAGCTACTTCTTGGGTACTGATTAATGCGAAGGGCTACCAGTTTGATACACACTTAAATAAATTGCCAGAAATAGCCAATTTGCTCAATTTACCTTTAACTCTATGTTATCATTAATAATTAATGATATTTACACTTAATTGAACGGTTTAAAAGAGGAGAAAACACGAAAAAAAATGACAATTACATTTTGAAACATAGTTTATCTTCAATTTCGACTCTTTAAAATTCAAAATTCAACCAAAAAAAGAAGAGAAAAACTAGCTAATTCGAATCTTTTTTAAAAAATTAAAAAAAGAATTTATGGAACATCATTAGTCATTTTTCCTGATTAAGATTAATTTTAGAATTTTGATGACATGTTTTAAATAGGTTAAAATCCAATCTACACTTTGCTAGAATATATAACAAATTGGACCAAGCGATGAGGTGGCGACTTGTCCAGGGTGTACCCCGCCTTCCGCCCGATTGTAGCTGAGATAGACTCCAGCGCCCCCGCGACCACAAAGGGAATAAGCGGTAGAAAATGGATGGATGGATGGATGGACCAAGCTATATTTCTAACAAAGACAAATCATTATTTCTTCTAGATTTTCCAGAACAAAAATTTTAAAAGAAATTCAAAAGACTTTGAAATAAGATTTAAATTTGATTCTACAGATTTTCTAGGTTTGCCAGAATAATTTTTTGAATTTTAATCATAATAAGTTTGAAGAAATATTTCACAAATATTCTTCGTCGAAAAAACAGAAGCTAAAATGAAGAATTAAATTAAAATGTATTTATTATTCTTTACAATAAAAAAAATAAATTTACTTGAACATTGATTTAAATTGTCAGGAAAGAAGAGGAAAGAATTTAAAAGGTAAAAAGGTATATGTGTTTACAAATCCTAAAATCATTTTTAAGGTTGTTACAAGAAGCAAAGTAAAAAAATTAATGAATTTATTTAAACAAGTGATGACCAAGTCTTTAAAATATTTTCTCGGATTTTCAAATTCTATTTGAGTTTTGTCTCTCTTAGAATTAAAAATGTCGAGCAAAGCGGGACCAGCTTGCTAGTAAATAAATACAATTTAAAAAATAGAGGCAGCTCACTGGTAAGTGCTGCTATTTGAGCTATTTTTAGAACAGGCCAGCGGGCTACTCATCTGGTCCTTACGGGCTACCTGGTACCCGCGGGCACCACGTTGGTGACCCCTGCCTTATCTGTTTTATCCAGTGCTCTCATGTTTTTATTTGTATTTTATCTATGTTTCTGTTTTATCTAGTTTTTTTTTTTCATGATTATATATTCTAACTTTCTATTTTCTTTTTTTTCTTTTCTATTTTTTTATACTTTGTAGCACTTTGAGATTTTAACAAATGTAAAGTGCGTTCATAATTCATTATTATTATTATTAAAACGGCTGATCAAACAAAAGAGAAAAGTCATTGATGTCTTTATTTATTCTTTATGAGGTGAGTAAGAGTTTCTCCTTTTTTAATACATTTTAAGATGTTTGTCGGGATTACTCCTCATTGTACTTTGTAAACACTGAGTTTTAACGGTTTCTTTAACTGGCTCATATTAGTACAATGTCTGATTTATTTGCCTAATCCAATCTATAATTTAGCTGTTAGCATAGAAAAATCCATCGATTAGCCACACCTTTGTATAGGCCGCAGGGTTCAAAGCTTGGAAGAAAAAAAGTAGCTGCTTATAGTCCAGAAAACACGGTTTGTATTATTTATCATTTTTACATTGGGAATGTTATTTTAGACCTATAACGAAAAGGTGCAAAAATGTCTGATATTCTCTGCAGTTGAGCAAATGAACAACTTAATCAGATATGTTACAATTAACAGGCTTACACTCACCTTGTCGTGTTTGTCAAAGACGCTCTGAAGAAAGAGGTAAGCGTTGTGGTTCAGCTCTGTTGTACAGTCCGGAGGGATCTTGACTCTGTAAGACAGACGTCAAAATGAACCCACAGAAATAATCACATAAATTCGCCTACATGGAATAACATTTTCCTGCACTAAGACTTACACAGGGAAGAGATATTCTTGCGTAAGCTCCAGGTCGTCATCGTAACCAAACCTCCTGAGCACGGTCCAGGTGGTCTCGTGTCGACCGCGCTGTATGAAGAGGGTGTGCAGGAACAAAAAGCCTGTGGACAGAAATGAGGGGGAAATGAGTTCAGTGAACAAAGTGATCATCAATGACTGAGACAATGGCTGACCTTTCAGCGTGAGCCCGTTGTCCTTGACTCCATCAGCCATGTTCCTTCTGACCACATTTTTAACGTCCTCTAAAGCCTGCGGCGCCAGTGGCGTGTTGAAGCACGTTCTCTGCATTAAAACACAAATCCAGACAATGTTTGGACTTTTTACATGACCCAATGGGATCAAGATGAAGCACTGAGTTATTAGAATCATTATACAGTTGTGTTCAAAATAATAGCAGTCCCACATCACTAGCAAGATAAATCGCTGTTTTTGTTAGAATTTCAACTTCTACACTGCAAGTAAGTTTCTAGAATGTTTAGTAAAGGTATAGAAAACCAACAGACATGACGTGCATGCTGCTGATTCCGTGAAACTGAAAATAGCAAAAAAATAACAGTGCTGAGTTTCATTAGTGAGGTCATTGATTATGTGGAAAGAAAAGGTGTTAAACAGGTGGCCTTTATTTAAGGATCAAGGCAACTGACGCTGCATATGCTGGTTATGCATTTGTCCTTGAAAAACAGAGTCAAATGAGTCGTTCCAGACACTGTTCAGAAGAAGAGCGTTCTTTGATTAAGAAATAATTAAAAGAGGGGAAAACCTATAAAGAAGTGCAGAAAATTAGAGGCTGTTCAGCTAAAATGATATCAAACGCTTTAAAATGACAGCCAAAACCAGAAAGGCGAGGAAGAAAAAGAAAAACGACTATTGGAATGGATGGGAGAATAGCCAAAATGGCAAAGGCTCAGCCAATGATCACCTCCAGGAGGATCAAAGAAGATCTAAGATGGCCTGTGAGTACTGTAACAATCAGACCATGTCTATGTGAAGCCAAGCTACCAGCAAGAAGCCCCAGCAAAGTCCCATTGTTAAAAAAAAGACGTGTGCTGAAGCGGTTACAATTTGCCAAAGAACACATTGACTGGCCTAAAAAGAAATGGCGTAATATTTGGGGACTGATGAGAGTAAGATTGTTCTTTTTGGGTCTAAGGGCCACAGACAGTTTTGTCAGACGTCCTGCAAACACTGAATTCAAGCCCCAGTACTCAGTGAAGACAGTGGTGCAAGCATCATGATATAGGGATGTTTCTCGTGCTATGGTGTTGGTCCTATTTATCGTGTACCAGGGATCATGGATCAGTTTGAGTACATCAGAATACTGGAAGAAGTCATGTTGTTGTATGCTGAAGAGGAAATGCCCTTGAAATGGGTGTTTCAACAAGACAATGACCCCAAACACACCAGCAAGCGAGCAAAGTCATGGTTTCAGACAAACAGAATTCAAGTAATGGAGTGGACAGCACAATCCCCGGACCTTAATCCCATTGAAAACTTGTGGGCTGACATAAAGAATGCTGTTCATGAGGCAAAACCAAGAAATGCAGAGGAATTGTGGAACGTAGTACAATTGTCCTGGGCTGCAATACATGTTGACCGGTGCCAGAAGTTGGTCGACTCCATGTGCCACAGATGTGAAGCAGTTATCAGAAACCGTGGCTATGCAACTAAATATTAGTTAATGATTCTCAATAAAGTTGAATATGCAAGCCTTTCTTAGTTTATACAGTACATTTGAGTTTTGTAAAGAAATATGCCAGCACTCCTATTTTTTTGTTTTATATTTATTGACTTTCGGTAAAATATTATCGAATTCAATTACTTTTTTCCAATTTTCTGGCTGTGAAATAGAATGTGCAGTGTCCCCAATGCATTTGTGTTCATTAAAATACAGATTATTTGAAGAATTTTGAGGTTTACTCACCTTTTTAAAACACATTGCTATTATTATGAACATAACTGTGTATCGTGATATATAATGATTGGATTGGATTTATATATTTTTTTCTTTATCATAAGATACCGGAAGTTATTATATAAACTGTCATGGCATGCACATGGCTTACAGTAAGTAAAAAGCATTACCTGAAAGAAGTTGAGCTCATTGTCATTCAAGATGCCGTCGTTGTCCAGGTCGGACACTTTGAAGATTCTAGTTAAAGACTTAATGCACGATGGCTTCAGCTTTAAGACAAAAAAAACAACAACATGTGCGTTAGTGTAAAATCAGCTAATTTTTATAATCAGGAATCAGAATCAGAAATACTTTATTCATCCCCGGGGGGAAATTAAGATTTTCAGCACAATCCCATTCAAGAGCAGACAAACATTACAGGGAGACAGAACAGGATCACACAATCCCATTCAAAAGCAGACAAACATTACAGGGAGACAGAACAGGATCACATAATCCCATTCAAGAGCAGACAAACATTACAGGGAAACAGAATAGGATCACGCAATCCCATTCAAGAGCAGACAAACATTACAGGGAGACAGAACAGGATCGCTGACGGGTCTGCCAACTTCCGGCGGCCATTACAAAAAAGGTGAGAAACAGGTAAACGCTGGGGGGGGGATTGAGAGGGAAAAAAATATTCAGTCTAAGCCTGGGCCCCTGGAGAGGGGGTCCAGACTGAGGCCAAGAGAAAAAAAAACCTCATAGCCATAGTACACATAAGCATGTGTGTAAAAAAAAATTCAGTGGCACCATCCTTCATTTAAACAGACTCACCTCCTTCTCCTCTGGACAGTAAAGAGGTCCGGTCGGGTGGAGAACTGCCTTTTGGGCGTAGTAGAAGAGCTCTGAGATGTTCTTTAGATTTTTGGCGGAGCACTATGCAGGGAAGAGTTTCAACTTGTCAATCAAATAAAAAGGAACTGTCAAAAATATCTCAAGGTAGAATGACATTTACAGCTTAGTGTAACAATTGGCAAAAAGGAGCCAGTTCAGTTCAGTTTATTTGGAACATGCATACGATACAACGTAATGCATCAGATATTTCCAGTTGTTTCATTACAGCACGCCCGAAAAGGAGTAGGAAGAAGCCGAGCTTATTTCATCCTACCCCTTTTCATATCATAGCAATTTTATCCCATTTCCTTGTTCTCTGTAATGAAACAGTGAATAAATAAAATAATACATATATATATATATACCATAAGTAAGTCAACAAATATTAAATACATAAATAATCATCCTTTTTTTTTTAAGTTCAAGATGTTCATCATAATCATTCTTTGTGAACACTAGTAGTTTGAACAGTCTCTTAAACTGAATCATATTGGTGCTTTGTTTGATTTCCTTGCTTAATCCATTCCATAATTTAATTCCACATACTGATATACTGAAGGTTTTAAGTGTTGTACGTGCATACAAATGTTTTAAATTAGATTTTCCTCTAAGGTCAGAAGGTTCTTTTGTTGAGAAGAATTGTTGTACATTCTGGGGCAGGTTAGAATTTGATTTGTTCATAATTTTAGCTGTTTGCAAATGCACAAAGTTGGTACATTTCAATTATTTTTCCATTATCCATCCATTTTCTACCGCTTGTGATTCAATAAAAAAAAAGGTTTGTATGTTCTCTATATCCAACATTATGTATTATTCTAATTGATCTTTTTTGGAACACAGTTAGTGAATGAAGTGTACATTTGTTGTTGTTTCCCCAAATTTCTACACAATAACTCAGATATGTAACATTAGTGAGCAGTAGAGAATATGAAGAGATTTTAGGTCCAGAACATATTTTGCTTTATTCATTATTGACGTGTTTCTTGCTACTTTGTTGTATATTTTTTACATGAGGTTTGCAGTTCATTTTATTATCTATTATTACACCCAAAAATTTATTTTCCTTTACCCTTTCAATGTCTACTCCGTCTATTTGTATTTGTGTTTGACTTTCTCTTCTACTGTTACCAAATAGCATTATTTTAGTTTTACTGAGATTCAACGATATTCTTTTTAATTTGTTCATTTCTTCTGTTATTATTTGTATTAGATTATGTGTTTTCTCTCCTGAACAAAACACAGTTGTATAATCTGTAAATAATACCAACTCTAGGTCCTTTATAACTTTACAAATGTTGTTTATATAAAGATTAAATAATTTTGGTCCTAGTATTGATCCCTGAGGTATGCCACAAGATATTTTCAGCTTTGTAGACGTGTGTTCGCCGAGCTTTACGTATTGCTTCCTGTTGGTTAAGTCGCTTCTTACCCAGTACAAAACCAACCCTCTGATTCCATACCGTTCTAATTTGTTTATTAAGATATTATGTTTGATTGTGTCAAATGCTTTTGTTAATTTTTTGCTATCTATTGCATTGACGATCTCTTCCGTTATTTCGATTAATGCCCCTGATGTTGAAATGTTGGCTCTGTATCCGTATTAGTTGTCTGAGTGTTTCATTTTTATTTATGAATTTCTCCAATCTATTGTTAAACAAGTTTTGAATAATTCTAGAAAATTGTGGAAGTAGAGAAACCGGTCTGAAGTTTGTAAACTGGTATTTGTCTCCAGTCTTATACAAACCCCGTTTCCATATGAGTTGGGAAATTGTGTTAGATGTAAATATAAACGGAATACAATGATTTGCAAATCATTTTCAACCCATATTCAGTTGAATATGCTACCAAGACAATATATTTGATGTTCAAACTGATAAACTTTTTTTTTTTTGCAAATAATCATTAACTTTAGAATTTGATGCCAGCAACACGTGACAAAGAAGTTGGGAAAGGTGGCAATAAATACTGATAAAGTTGAGGAACGCTCATCAAACACTTATTTGGAACATCCCACAGGTGAACAGGCAAATAGGGAACAGGTGGGTGCCATGATTGGGTATAAAAGTAGATTCCATGAAATGCTCAGTCATTCACAAACAAGGATGGGGCGAGGGTCACCACTTTGTCAACAAATGCGTGAGCAAATTGTTGAACAGTTTAAGAAAAACCTTTCTCAACCAGCTATTGCAAGGAATTTGGGGATTTCACCATCTATGGTCCGTAATATCATCAAAGGGTTCCGAGAATCTGGAGAAATCACTGCACGTAAGCAGCTAAGCCCAAGACCTTCGATCCCTCAGGCTGTACTGCATCAACAAGAGACATCAGTGTGTAAAGGATATCACCACATGAGCTCAGGAACACTTCAGAAACCCACTGTCAGTAACTACAGTTGGTCGCTACATCTTTAAGTGCAAGTTAAAACTCTCCTATGAAAGGCGAAAACCGTTTATCAACAACACCCAGAAACGCCGTCTGCTTTGCTGGGCCTGAGCTCATCTAAGATGGACTGATACAAAGTGGAAAAGTGTTCTGTGGTCTGACGAGTCCACATTTGAAATTGTTTTTGGGAACTGTGGACGTCGTGTCCTCCGGACCAAAGAGGAAAATAACCATCCGGATTGCTATAGGCGCAAAGTGTAAAAGCCAGCATGTGTGATGGTATGGGGGTGTATTAGTGCCCAAGACATGGGTAACTTACACATCTGTGAAGGCGCCATTAATACTGAAAGGTACATACAAGTTTTGGAGCAACATATGTTGCCATCCAAGCAACGTTTGCTTATTTCAGCAAGACAATGCCAAGCCACGTGTTACATTAACGTGGCTTCATAGTAAAAGAGTGCGGGTACTAGACTGGCCTGCCTGTAGTCCAGACCTGTCTCCCATTGAAAATGTGTGGCGCATTATGAAGCCTAAAATAGCACAAGGGAGACCCCCGGACTGTTGAACAACTTAAGTTGTACATCAAGGAAGAATGGGAAAGAATTCCACCTGAGAAGCTTCAAAAATGTGTCTCCTCAGTTCCCAAACGTTTACTGAGTGTTGTCAAAAAGAAAGGCCATGTAACACAGTGGTGAACATGCCCTTTCCCAACTACTTTGGCACGTGTTGCAGCCATGAAATTCTAAGTTAATTATTATTTGCCAAAAAAAAAAGTTTATGAGTTTGAACATCAAATATCTTGTCTTTGTAGTGCATTCAATTGAATATGAGTTGAAAAGGATTTGCAAATCATTGTATTCCGTTTATATTTACATCTAACACAATTTCCCAACTCATATGGAAACAGGGTTTGTAAATTGGTACGACTTTTGCTATTTTCATTTAATCTGGGAATTTGCCTGTTCAAAATGAAAGGTTGCTGATGTATGTTAAAGGTTCTGAAATCTCTTTTTTTGTCCCTTCTTTTTTTGTTCTAGACTAATAACAACAAACAATGCAGATTGACATGCCTTTGGAGTGATATGTCACATGACTTAGTGTCCAGACTATTTCCACTTTGCATGTGCCCTCACTCACGTCCTTGAAGCTAATCTAGCACGAGGACTAGAGCGACAGAGGACATATTCCTCCATGACAACAACACAGTGTTAGTAGTGGGTCTCCGTGATATTAATCCATGTGGCGTGGAAACAAGGTCAATCAGCAGCCTTACACACTTTATTTGCCATTGTGGTTCACTTAACATTAAGAGTGGGCGGGTTGTCTTATATGTCATGAGGTTTTCTTACCTCCACACACGTCTCAATGTCCTGGTATTGATTCATGATAGGCAGGATGGTCTCCATGCTGCTGTGCTCCACCAGGTCAGACTTGTTGCCCACAAGAATCAATGGAACCCTGTAAAAAAAATACACAACTTGAATTTAAAAACAGTGATTTTTGGCATAATGTACACCAAAATGTGGACGATAAGAAAACTTTTCAAATTGCCGTACTGACCCAGATATATTAGAGCAGGGGTCACCAACCTTTTTGAAACCAAGAGCTACTTCTTGGGTACTGATTAATGCGAAGGGCTACCATTTTGATACACACTTAAATAAATTGCCAGAAATAGCCAATTTGCTCAATTTACCTTTAACTCTATGTTATTATTAATAATTAATGATATTTATCTTTGTGGAAACACTGATCATCTTAATGATTTCTCACAATAAATATATATAGAAACAGATAAATATCAATATGCAACACTTTATTTTTATATTTTCTCTAAGTGCACATTTTTCAAATTGAACATTTTCAAATGATCACTATTAAGACAGTCTTGTGAAATAACAATATCCCATTTTAACTAGCTAGCCACTAACATTTTTTAACAAATCATGAATTACTTTGCACCATGTTTTTACAAATAATAACTCATGTAAAATACAAAAGTCAACTCTCAAATTTTTAAATAAATCATGTCACACTTTAAACTAGACACCAAATCTGTTATCTGTTTCTTTGTCAGTTAGTGAAGACCAAGTCTTTAAAATATTTTCTTGGATTTTCAAATTCTATTTGAGTTTTGTCTCTCTTAGAATTAAAAATGTCGAGCAAAGCGAGACCAGCTTGCTAGTAAATAAATACAATTTTAAAAATAGAGGCAGCTCACTGGTAAGTGCTGCTATTTGAGCTATTTTTAGAACAGGCCAGCGGGCTACTCATCTGGTCCTTACAGGCTACCTGGTGCCCGCGGGCACCGCGTTGGTGACCCCTGTATTAGAGTATTTTCCACTTAGAAAATTGTCTTATAATACGGCTTATATTTTATGAATAAAAACCACCAAGTGGTGCCAAACTTTCGCATACACCAGTAACCTGGAGAGATGCAGCCGCACAACAACAAAAAAGTGTCTCAAAAGTTGTTCGCAAGTTTGCAAACAACAGAAAAGGTACGTTAATACAATGGTGATTAATCAACAACTAGTTGTTATCTGAGTTTGTCTTAATAAATGTAAAAAAGGGGGTTGTTTTATATTTGGGTCAATACGGTAATTAGAAGCTTGCCGCCAACCACCTGCTGTCTTTGTCTATTCTGTCATTGATGAGGGGAATCCAATGGCTGGTAACCTGGGATAGAACAGCACACCATTATTGAATGAATCACTTCAAACTAGGGATGTCACGGTTTTGTAAATACCGCGGGATTACAGTTTCAAAATCTTCTCAATTATTTGGCGGTATCAAACGAAAACTCGGTGTAGTTTTTTTCTGTCTCTTTTACTTTGGCGGGTTTGATAAAAAAAACTACATCTACCAGAATGCTCGGCGCAGTCCGCAATGTGGGGGCGTGGCACGAAAGAGAAAGCAGGAAGTGAAGTGTGTTCCACTGCGTAGTAGAGAGAGGAATTGTTTTGTTTTTTTTCAAAATCCGGTCATAACTTTTTAAGTTATGTTGCTAACTAACAGACAAACAAAACCTATTGAAAACATAGCCGCCGTGTCGGAGGTAACAAAGCGTGCCATGTTCGTTTTAAGTGTCCCAAGCCAAAACAGACTTTGTCAAGGCACGCCCACCATGCCGAGGGAAAGCAACTGCTGCACATCGAAATACTTGATAAGCTATCATCACACGTAAAGATAAAGCCAGCAAAGCTAAATATCAATTTGTGAGGTATTTACATTATTAAACGTTCAAATGTAAGTTAACTTCTGAGAAACTGCATTTTCAAAACTGATAAGACAAATGTCCACTGTAGAGGAAACTGCTTCTCTGAAAGTAAAAGTTGAGACACAGTAGATGTTCCCGCACAATTATTTGTACTTAAAAACACTTGTTTGTAGTAATAAATATGATTACAACATTTTAGCATTATGTTTGTGTAAGTACATGAGTTATCCTAAACATTCATGCCACTTCATTTTACACTCTGGCATTTTTAAGTTTTTTTTGGTTTTTTTTACATTTACCTAGGGGTGTAACGGTACACAAAAATTTCGGTTTGGTACGTACCTCGGTTTAGAGGTCACGGTTAGGTTCATTTTCGGTACAGTAAGAAAACAACAAAATATACATTTTTGGGTTATTTATTTACCATATTTGCAAAATCGTCCACCAAAAATATTTTTCTTGATGGAATATTTGATGTGAAGTAATCGGAACCTTGGATAGGCCAATAATTCATAATAACATTTATTTTGATTCAATATTATGTTTTGAGCAATGACAGTTTGAAAGAAAAAAAAAACAGCTTTGTTTTATTAGTCAACATTGCAACTTGTCTAAATTACATTTAACCTTTTTTATTTCACTTTTGTTGTGTTTTTGTTTATTTTAATAGTATTTTTAGAATGTGCCTTGGGTCTTTAAAACATTAGCTGTGGGCCACAAATGGCCTCCGGGGCACACTTTTGACACCCCTGCTATAGATAATAAAAAATTAAATCTGATAAATCTATGGAACAAAGCAGAGCCTGGCGACACATGCGCGTTTATCATAACTCTCTCGCTCTCTCTGTCTCTGCCCCTCCCTCACCAATGCTGCTGCGTGCGCACACCTTCACAATTTGTTTTGTTTTTAACCCCTTCTTAACCCTGAACATACATTGTTAATACACGCAACCCTAACTCAAAATGCCGGACATTTGAGGCATTTAGGAAACTCTGCAAAAGAGGACATGTCCGGGGAAAAGAGGACGTATGATCAGTCTATTGTAGGCCGTTAGCTGCTAGCATGCCGTGTGTTGTGCCTCGGTGTGCATTGTTTACACAACGTGTGTTGCGCTACTTAATATGTCTGTGTGGAAACTCGTTCGGTACACCTCCGAACCGAACCGGAACCCCCGTACCGAAACGGTTAAATACAAACACACGTACCGTTACACCCCTACATATACCACAATAATATTGTACCGTGCCCTTAATACCATGAGATTTTGATATCGTTACTTCCCTACTCCAAACAAACACAAACAATCTGGGGCCATTACATTAGGTACATCTGCACAAGCAAATGAGAACCAGTACAAGGACAATAACGCCCTGTTATAACTGGCAGTGTGGATTGTACAGGTGTGGCCAACATAATGTGTTCCCATTGTTCCACATATGCCAGTGTGATGCTGTTAAGTAAATAAACACCTGTGATATCAGAACATCAATCAACAGTAAGGAACCTTGGGGAGAAAA
Organism: Entelurus aequoreus; assembly: GCF_033978785.1. Taxonomy (NCBI): domain Eukaryota; kingdom Metazoa; phylum Chordata; class Actinopteri; order Syngnathiformes; family Syngnathidae; genus Entelurus; species Entelurus aequoreus. The sequence continues at coordinate 10,485,144 of NC_084755.1, forward strand.
TGAGCTCACCTTCTCAATGGACTTCTTGTTGTTGACTGAATACACTATGCATATAACATTGGCCTGTAAGAGAGGAAACAACCCAAATTAGTGTAGTGTTTGGGAAAAATAACAGTTAAAAGAGTCAATTATCAGTAAAACCAACTTTTGATATTTCTTGATATAGCTGCTCATCAGATTGTTCGGCCTCTGCAAAATGTCAAAAGGGGTTTATCAGTAGTGTTTTACATGTCAGCCATTAGAAACACATATTATAACCTAAATCTACAATACCTGAGTAATCCACAATGTGCGTGGGCACCCTCTCTGGAGTGACATCTGCTGGGATGGTGATCTCCTCAGCTCTGAGAGGAACCTGAAGCATTAAAGACAGCAATAATGTTAATGAGCGCATCAAAATTAAAGGCCTACTGAAATGATTTTTTTTTATTTAAACGGGAATAACAGATCCATTCTATGTGTCATACTTGATCATTTCGCGATATTGCCATATTTTTGCTGAAAGGATTTAGTAGAGAAAAATCGACGATAAAGTTCGCAACTTTTGCTCGCTGATAAAAAAAAGCCTTGCCTGTACCGGAAGTAGCGTGACGTCACAGGAGCTAGTATTCCTCACAATTCCCCATTGTTTACAATGGAGCGAGAGAGATTCGGACCGAGAAAGTGACGATTACCCCATTAATTTGAGCGAGGATGAAAGATTCGTAGATGAGGAACGTTACAGTGAAGGACTTGAGAGGCAGTGATGGACGTATCTTTTTTCGCTTTGACCGTAACTTAGGTACAAGCTGGCTCATTGGATTCCACACTCTCTCCTTTTTCTATTGTGGATCACGGATTTGTATTTTAAACCACCTCGGATACTATATCCTCTTGAAAATGAGAGTCGAGCACGCGAAATGGACATTTAAAGTGACTTTTATCTCCAAGACAATACATCGGTGACACACTTAGCTACTGAGCTAACGTGCTAGCGTCGTTCTCAAATGAAGATAGAAACAAAATAAATAAACCCCTGACTGGAAGGATAGACAGAAGACCAACAATAATATTAAACCATGTACATGTAACTACACGGTTAAAAATTCTCAGCCTGGTAAGGCTTAACTATGCTGTTGCTAACGACGCTAAGGCTAATTTAGCAACTTAGCAACCGGACCTCACAGAACTATGATAAAACATTAGCGCTCCACCTACGCCAGCCAGCCCTCATCTTCCCATCAACAGCCGTGCTCACCTGCATTCCAGCGATCAACGGCGCGACGAAGGACTTCATCCGCGGGTTTGGCGGCAAGCATCGGCTAGGCGTCAGGGTAAGTAGTCCTTGTTGTGTTGCTGTAAGTATTGTAATGCCCCGCAGTGGAGAAGGAGTCACACAGACGAGGATGCGCTGCTCAATCGCTTTATTAACAAGCGGTAACTGGTTGTAGTTCAAAAAGTAACGCACACACATACACGAGCTGCTGTTAGCCAAAACTCACGCTCACACACACTCAAGTTCTCCGCCAACTCACTCGCGCATGCGCGTTCCCCAAACCCTTAAAGACACAGTACACTAATGCAAATATCACAGATATTACAGTATTGTACTTAGCCGCTAAGACACCGATCGATCCCACCTACAACGTTCTTCTTTGCAGTCTCCATTGTTCATTAAACAAATTGCAAAAGATTCACCAACACAGATGTCCAGAATACTGTGGAATTTTGTCGAAGAAAACAAGAGGCTTTTCTATCGGGTCCGATGGGGTCCAACCACTTCCGTTGCTTTTGTGACGTCACGCGCATAAATCATATCCAAAGGAGTTTTTCAACCGGAAGTGTGGCGGGAATTTTAAAATTGCACTTTATAAGTTAACCCGGCCGTATTGGCATGTGTTGCAATGTTAAGATTTCATCATTGATATATAAACTATCAGACTGCGTGGTTGGTAGTAGTGGCTTTCAGTAGGCCTTTAAATACATGATATAATACAGATGTTTTACCATCATCAGAGAAATACAGAATAACACATGGCCAATCAGTCCCACACATGCTGCCCTCAATGATGTTTTGGCTTTTCAACCACTTTTGCTTAAATTTTGCAGATATGTGCTTTGCCGTCATGTCGTGTACCAGTTGTTTTTTTTTAAATGTATATTATGTTTATAAACTCAGGAAATATGTCCCTGGACACATGAGGACTTTGAATATGAACGACTTGGTATCGGATTGATACCCAAATTTGTGGTATCATCCAAAACTAATGTAAAGTATCAAACAACAGAAAAATAAGTGATCATTACATTTTAACAGAAGTGTAGATAGAACATGTTAAAACAGAAAATAAGCAGATATTAACAGTAAATGAACAAGTAGATTAAAACTCAATTTTTACAGCTTGTCCTTTATAATGTTGACAAAGTAATAGAATGGAAAATGACACAATATGTTACTGCATATGTCAGCAGTTAAAGTAGGAGCCTTTGTTTTCTTACTTACTACTAAAAGAAAAGTTGTCTTGTATATTCACTATTTATACATATGTTTAATGTACCTTAAGATTTTTTGTTAAAAAAAGCCAATGCATTTTTTGTGGTGCCCTTAATTTAGAAAAGTATCCAAAGTACCGAAAAGTATCGAAATACATTTTGGTACCGGTACCAAAATATTGGTATCGGGACACCACCAGACTCACCTCATCAGGAAACTCCTCACTGACCAGAGACATTATTAGGGACGTCTTCCCCACTTTGGCTGCACAGAAAAAAGAAAACAGTGTATTATTACTGATATTTCACAAATACTTTGCATGTAATAAATAGCTAAGAGTTGACATTTATAGTTATTTTTTGTCTAATCTGTTTTAGGTTGTAGAAGTACTACACCGTAAAGGTAACCAAAACATTAAATTCTAATCAATAGCCTATAACTCTTAGAATATAAATTGAAAGAGTAAATGAAACCAAATTTCAAGGTATAATGATTGATGATAAATTTAACTGGAAATCTCATGTAAAAAATATACAACATAAAGTAGCAAGAAACACGTCAATAATGAATACAGCAAAACATGTTCTAATCCAAAAATCACTTCATATTCTCTGCTGCTCGCTAGTGTTAGCATATCTGAGTTATTGTGCAGAAATATGCGGAAATAACTACAAAAGTACACTTTATTCATTAACGGTGTTACAAAAAAGATCAGTTAGAATAATACATAATGTTGGATATAGAGAACATACAAACCCTTTATTCATTGAACCCAAAATACTGAAATTCCACAACATAGTGAATTTGCAAACAGCTAAAATTATACACAAAGCAAACTATAACCTGCTAGCCAAGAATATACAATTCTTCTCAACAAAAGAGGAGAAATATAATCTTAGAGAAAAATTTAATTTATAACATTTGTGCGCATGTTAAGACGTTCAGTACATGGAATTAAATGATGGAATGGACTAAGCAAATAAATCAAACAACGTACTAATATGATCTACTTCAAGAAACTCTTCAAACTTAAAGTGTTTACAAGTGTTGGATATGAATTTCAACCATAACCAAGCATGCATCACTATAGCTCTTGTCTCAAAGTAGGTGTACTTTCACCACCTGTCACATCACGTCCTGACTTAAGAGTTTTTTGCTGTTTTCCTATGTGTAGTGTTTTAGTTCTTGTCTTGCGCTCCTATTTTGGTGGCTTTTCCTGTCGCAGTTTCGTGTCTTCCTTTGAACGCTATTCCCTCCACCTGCTTTGTAAAAACAAATCGAGACTATTGAAGTTGTTGCTATCCTTCTTTGTTGATTGTCATGTCATGTACAGATGTACTTTGTGGACGCCGTCTCTGCTCCACACGCTGCAAGTTTTTGCTGTCGTCCAGCATTCTGTTTTTGTTTACTTTGCAGTTATTACTTATGGAGTATATTGTGAATAAATTGAGAACAGGAAGTGAACAAAAGTGTTAGCAACTGCTATGTAAAGGAAAAGGGGTAGGATTAAATAAGCTCTGCTTCTTCCTACTCCTTTTCGAACATGTTGAATAGAGGAACTGGAAATTGTGACGTATCATGTTGTGTGCATGCATGTTCCAAATAAACTCAAACCCAACTCAACTCCACAAAAGAGGAGAAATATAATCGTAGAGAAAGATGTAATTTAAAACATTTGTACGCACGTACAACACTTAAGACCTTTAGTATATCAGTATGTGGAATTAAATTATGGAATGGATTAAGGCTGCAGCTAACGATTATTTTTCTATCGATTAATCTATAGATTATTTTTTTCGATTAATCGGTTAATCTATAGATTATTTTTTCGATTAATCTATAGATTATTTTTCCTTTTACCGATTATTTTTTTAATTCAAAATGAAGATGAAAAAATAAATGTAGGCCCGTTTTTTCAAAAGGCATGGCTTTTATTTACAAAAAAAAAGAAGTATGGCCACTCAGTCAACATTGACAACAACATGACTAAATATTCTGTAACAATGTAAACATTTAAAACTTTTAACATTTAACAAAATTAAAAGTAGCTTATTTGCTTTTTAATGTGCAAATATAAAAGTCAACATCCAGTGCAAATCTTAATATTCTGCAATAGTATAAGCATTTCAAAAGTAAAAGTATTGCTTATTTTGCTTTAAAATGTGCAAAAATAAAGATAAACATCCAATACAAAAAAGTGCAAAACGAAATATTCTGTAACAACAGTGTAAACATTTCAACAAAAGTGAAAGTATTGCTTATTTGCTAAAATGTGCAAAAATAAAGATAAACATCCAATACAAAAAAGTGCCAATCTAAATATTCTGGAGCACTGTAAACATTAAGTATTGCTTTTAAAATGTGCAAAATAAACATCCAGTCCAACACAGTACACAATAACCAATTCTACTCATTCCAGTGAGTGACTAACAGTTGTAATGAAGAAAGGTTAGCATGTGTACATGTTTGGTTCTTTTCTTGTTTACAATATTCCCAGCAGCTGAAAATAGGCGCTCAGAAGGGGTCGATGTGGCTGGAACGAGAGGTAATTAGCCTTCACCTCAAGCCAGGACTGCGAGTGAGCTGAGCTGCAGTTTATATTTCTAGAAGGTCAACGGGCTCATAGTGATGTTACTAGTAGTTGACTGGGAGGTGTTTATTATCATTTGGGGAGAGTCCGCTGCCTGATGCTCACCTGCTAAACACCTATCTGCTCCACCCTGAAGCGCTGACTACATGCGCTCTGAATACACACTGCTGATTGGCTGATAATGCTTCGTATGTACCAATCAGATGGTTGTGTGGGTGGGACAATGCTGCGTGTGTACCAATCAGATGGTTGTGTGGGTGGGACAATGCTGCGTGTGTACCAATCAGATGGTTGTATGGGTGGGACAATGCTGCGTGTGTACCAATCAGATGGTTGTATGGGTGGGACAATGCTGCGTGCTGAGACAGACGCAGAGGAGCGAAGCAGCTTGTTAAGACTTTAGCAGCTAAAGTTAGCTTTAGCTTAGAAACTCGTTCGGTACACCCCCGTGCCGAACCGAAAGCCCCGTACCGAAACGGTTCAATACAAAACACGTACCGTTACACCCCTAGCAGATACAAATGACACATTCATGTTTTTGTGTAATGATGACAACGTATGCTCGCGCGGACGATTGACTAGTTGATGGTTTTCTTTTCAAATGTTCGTTCATAGCCGTTGTGCTGCTATGATAGGCCATTTCCGCTCGACACAGTGTGCATACAACAACATTATTAGGCCGTTTATTGAAATACTCCCACACTTTTGACCACTTTTGGCATGCTTTTCCCCCCTCGCTCGCACCGCTCGCATCGTCTGCTTTGATCGTCTGCTTTGCGGTCCGCCATGACGGTAGTGTGACGTAAATATGCGACGCGTCGACGCACAAAAACGGCGTCGACGTATTTACGTAACCGATGACGTCGACTACGTCGACGCGTCGTTTCAGCCTTAGAATGGATTAAGCAAAGAAATCAAACAATGTACTAATATGATCCACTTCCAAGAAACTCTTCAAACTTAAAGTGTTCACAAAGTACAAAGAAGAAGAACCATGATAAACATTCTGAATTTATTTCATCAATCCATTCATTTTCTAGATTAGCTTACTTATCTAATATTATTTATTTATTTTCAATGGAGTATATTGTGAATAAATTGAGAACAGGAAGTGAACGAAAGTGTTAGCAACTGCTATGTAAAGGAAAAGGGGTAGGATTAAATAAGCTCTGCTTCTTCCTACTCCTTTTCGAACATGTTGAATAGAGAAACTGGAATTTGTGATGCATCATGTTGTATGCATGCAAGTTACGAATAAACCCAAACTCAACTCAACTCAACAAAAGAGGAGAAATATAATCTTAGAGAAAAATCTAATTTAAAACATTTGTACGCACGTACAACACTTAAAACCTTTAGTATATAAATATGTGGACTTAAATTATGGAATGGACTAAGCAAAGAAATCAAACAATGTACTAATATGACCCACTTAAAAAAACTCTTCAAACTTAAAGTGTTTACAAGTGTTGGATATGAATTTAAAACATTACCAACCATGCATCACTATAGCTCTTGTCTCAAAGTAGGTGTACTGTCACATCACGCCCTGACTTATTGAGTTTTTTGCTGTTTTCCTGTGTGTAGTGTTTTAGTTCTTGTCTTGCGCTCCTATTTTGGTGGCTTTTCCTGTCGCCGTTTCGTGTCTTCCTTTGAGCGCTATTCCCTGCACCTGCTTTGTAAAAACAAATTGACACTATTTAAGTTGTTGCTATCCTTCTTTGTTGATTGATTGATGTACTTTGTGGACGCCGTCTCTGCTCCACACACTGCAAGTTTTTGCTGTCGTCCAGCAATCTGTTTTTGTTTACTTTGCAGCCAGTTCAGTTTTAGTTTCGTTTTGCACAGCTCTTCAAACTTAAAGTGTTCACAAAGTACAAAGAAGAAGAACCATGATAAACATTCTGAATTTATTTCATCCATCCATTTATTTTCTAGATTAGCTTACTTAGCTAATATTATTGATTTATTTTCAAACTCAACTCCACTCAACAAAAGAGGAGAAATATAATCTTAGAGAAAAATCTAATTTAAAACATTTGTACGCACGTACAACACTTAAAACCTTTAGTATATCAGTATGTGGAATTAAATTATGGAATGGATTAAGCAAAGAAATCAAACAATGTACTAATATGATCCACTTCAAGAAACTCTTCAAACTTTAAGTGTTTACAAGTGTTGGATATGAATTTAAACCATAACCAAGCATGCATCACTATACCTCTTGTCTCAAAGTAGGTGTACTTTCACCCCCTGTCACATCACGCCCTGCTGTTTTCCTGTGTGTAGTGTTTTAGTTCTTGTCTTGCGCTCCTATTTTAGTGGCTTTTCCTGTCGCAGTTTCGTGTCTTCCTTTGAACGCTATTCCCTGCACCTGCTTTGTAAAAACAAATCAAGACTATTGAAGTTGTTGCTATCCTTCTTTGTTGATTGATTGATGTACTTTGTGGACGCCGTCTCTGCTCCACACGCTGCAAGTTTTTGCTGTCGTCCAGCAATCTGTTTTTGTTTACTTTGCAGCCAGTTCAGTTTTAGTTTCGTTTTGCACAGCTCTTCAAACTTAAAGTGTTCACAAAGTACAAAGAAGAAGAACCATGATAAACATTCTGAATTTATTTCATCCATCCATTCATTTTCTAGATTAGCTTACTTAGCTAATATTATTGATTTATTTTCAATGGAGTATATTGTGAATAAATTGAGAACAGGAAGTGAACAAAAGTTTTAGCAACTGCTATGCAAAGGGAAAGGTAGGATTAAATAAGCTCTGCTTCTTCCTACTCCTTTTCAAACATGTTGAATAGAGAAACTGGAAATTGTGACGTATCATGTTGTATGCATGCAAGCTACAAATAAACTCAAACCCAACTCTTATGGGATGATTATAGTGTGTGTAGATATTATGAAGTTGAGTAGTTGCTACACACATGAACATATAGAAGTGTTAGCAATTAGCTCCCAGGCTAACATACACTTTAAGCGGATAAAGCGCTTTGCCGCCTCGCAGACACTCGCTACTTACGTTCCCCGACGAGTAATATCCTCACGTCCTTCCTCATGTTTCAATTGTCTTGTATTTGATGGAAAAGACAGCTTATTACTTCATGTAGTCGCCTTGTTCGCCTCCTGCAGTTTATATTTAACGCCAGGCCTGTCAAACTGCCTTTGTAGGACAAAACGGACGCTCAGTTGTCGGTGTCGCTCTCCTCCTTCCTTACGCCTTCAGTCCATGCGAGCACTTGGGACATTTTAAAAGGCGCATTTTGCTTTCCGTCCGTGTTTTTTTTGTGAATGGCATTCGCGAGTGTTTCGGCGGCTACGTAGCATTTCAGTTGTTGGGACGAGCACGCCTGACCTCCACTACCGCCCGGCAAGTACGGGGAGCCGTGCTAGGACAAACTTCATGTGGACAACATACCATGCTGTATACTGACCCCTGGCGGCACTGAGGGGAACTGGAGTTATGAAATCAACCTGTCCTTCACGGTAAAGTATATTCATTTTAGAATATTCGAATAGACTGTCTTGTATAATCATTCACATTTGATGAAGAGTTATATATATATATATATATATATATATATATATATATATATATATATATATATATATATATATATATATATATATATATATATATATATATATATATATATATATATATATATATATATATATTTTAAACCAATACAATATACACTATATTTCTTAAAAGTATTTGGTCACCCATCCAAATGATGAGAATCAGGTGTCCTAATCACTTGGCCCAGTGTATAAAATCAAGCACTTAGGCATGGAGACTGTTCCTACAAACATTTGTGAAATAATGGGCCGCTCTCAGTGATTTCCAGCGTGGAACTGTCATAGGATGCCACCTGTGCAACAAATCCAGTGGTGAAATTTCCTCGCTCCTAAATATTCCAAAGTCAACTTTCGGCAGTGATGGGTTGATGAGGCGTCATGAAGCATTTCGACACATTGCAAAACTGTATTGATACTGTGTCACTAAATACTGACATCTGCTGGACATTAAAAATCCCTACAGGCAACCTATGGACCGACTCAACTGACACTGATTTTTCGACCTAGTATATACAATAATATAAACCAAGTCATTGTATTTCATTTAGGATTATTTCGTATATTCATTTAAATAAAAATATATTTTTATCTTTTTTAGATACAGTCAATAAATAATGTGAACATGTATCATAACAAGGAAATCTAAGAGAACCGTGTTGTGAATGAGGATGCTTGTGGACTGGGATTTTATTTTTTTTACACATTTTTATTAAAAAAAACAGTTTTTCCAACGTATTATTTAGACCAGTGGTTCTCAAATGGGGGTACGCGTACCCCTGGGGGTACTTAAAGGTATGCCAAGGGGTACGTGAGATTTTTTTTTAATATTCTAAAAATGGCAACAATTCAAAAATCCTTTATAAATATAAATAAAAACCTATCTTTTTTTCCAAATAGTTCAAGAAAGACCACTACAAATGAGCAATATTTTGCACTGTTATACAATTAATAAATCAGAAACTGATGGCAGAGTGCTGTATTTTACTTCTTTATCTCTTTTTTTCAACCAAAAATGCTTTGCTCTGATTAGGGGGTACTTGAATTAAAAAAAAAAATCACAGGGGGTACATTACTGAAAAAAGGTTGAGAACCACTGATTTAGACGATTTCTCTTCCTAGTTATTATTTCTCCGGCTGTAGAAAAGACCCGCTCACAAGGCACAGAGGAGACGTCAGTACGACACAGTTCGCGTATCGGTCACGTGACCGAAACAGCTCATGATCGGTCACGTGACTTTCTAAAAACGGTACGCGCACCGACACAGGGTTTTGCTCTATGAGCTCGACGCATGTGCCGATGCATCGGTGTTGCCGGACACATCACTAACTTTCGGCTTTATTATAAGAAAAGTAAAGAGTTTGGGAACAACAGCAACTCAGCCACCAAGTGGTAGGCCACGTAAACTGACAGGGAGTGGTCAGCGGATGCTGAAGCGCATAGTGCAAAGACTTTCTGCACAGTCAGTTGCTACAGACCTTCCAATTAGCCCACGTACAGTACGCAGAGAGATTCATGGAGTGGGTTTCCATGGCCGAGCAGCTGCGTCTAAGCCATACATCACCAAGTCCAATGCAAAGCGTCAGATGCAGTGGTGTAAAGCACGTTGCCACTGGACTCTAGAGCAGTGGAGACGCCTTCTCTGGAGTGATGAATCACGCTTTTCCATCCGGCAATCTGATGGACGAGTCTGGGTTTGGATTTTGCCAGGAGAACGGTACATTTCGGACTGCATTGTGCCGAGTGTGAAATTTGGTGGAGGAGGAATCATGGTGTGGGGTTGTTTTTCAGGAGTTGGGCTTGGCCCCTTAGTTCCAGTGAAAGGAACTTTGAATGCTCCCGGATACCAAAAAATGTTGGACAATTCCATGCTCCCAACCTTGTGGGAACAGTTTGGAGTGGGCCCCTTCCTCTTCAAACATGAGCAAGCTCTATAAAGACATGGATGACAGAGTCTGGTGTGGATGAACTTGACTGGCCTGCACAGAGTCCTGACCTGAACCCGATAGAACGCCTTTGGGAGGAATTAGAACGGAGACCTCACCAATGCGCTTTTGGAAGAATGGTGGAAAATTCCTATAAACACACTCCGCAACCTTGTGGACAGCCTTCCCAGATGAGATGAAGCTGTAATAGCTGCAAAAGGTGGACCGACATCACATTGAACCCTATGGGTTAGGCATGGGATGGCACTTCAAGTTCATATGTGAGTCAAGGCAGGTGGCCAAATACTTTTGGCAATATAGTGAATATTGGAACACTGAGCACTTCCCTCAATTTTGGTGATTGTTAAATGTCCCGGCGACCCAAAAGGGTCTCAGTCATTAGTGTTAAAAATGTGTCATATTTTTGTTTATGTTCCAACACTTTAATACACAGGTGTCAAACTCAAGTCCCGGGGGCCAAATCTGGCTCGCCACATTATTTTATGTGGCCCGCGAAAGCCTGGAAATAATATGCTTAATCGTTTCATACTAAATATTTTTGTTCTTTGCCTTTTGACATTAAAAATCATGTACTGCATATCTTTTAAAATTCAATATGATCAAAATCAAAATATTATATTATCATGTATTCCATGTGGCCCTGCGATGAGGTAGCGACTTGTCCAGGTTGTACCCCGCCTTCCGCCCGAATGCAGCTGAGATAGGCTTCAGCACCCCCCGCGACCCCGAAAGGGACAAGCGTTAGAAATTGGATGGATGGTATTCCAAAAGTATGTTTTGTTAAAATAAAGGTAAATACTGTACTTAAATATCTGCAACAAATGATCAATCAAATTGTAGACTGTAAAATTGACAATAGATTTTACGGTTAAATTCCGCCGGCTGAGTTTTTTTTTTACCGTAAAATCAACTTTGGTACTGTTTTTTTTTCCATATACAGTAAGACATTAAAAAACAAACAAAAAAAACATTAAAACAAGATATTACGGTACGAAAAAAAGGCAGCCTTGTTGCTTTAATTTGACCACTAAAACAGTGGTATTGTTTCTCCACTCCATTCCATTTATTAAATTTTTTATATGCTGTAAAAAACCCACTGCTTTTACTTTAAAATTTTGGTGACTAAGCTGCCAGTTAAAGAAAAATTGTGATATTTTTGCAGCTTGTGTAAAAAAAAAATATTGTTAATGTATTAAATATATACATACATGTATTTTCATATATTACTCATTGTTAAAAGCGGACCTCTGAGGGCAACCATAACTGCGATGTGGCCCTCAATTAAAACAAGTTTGACACCCCTGCTTTAATATCTGTAGATGAACTTCAGATATAGCTGTTGATAGTTTTTTTTTTAAATGTTTTATACCCTTTTTGTCAAAACTCTTTTTTTAAAAGGAAAATCACCACATATGCAATATTTTCTACCAAAAAATGTTCAAAGTGGATTTTTTTATGTGAATTAATTGGAGTCTAAATCAGGTAAATAATTCATAACATTGCTTTTAGTTCATAATTTTTTGTACAATGACAGTTAAAAAAAAAAAAAATCACACTAAAGGGTCTCGGAGATCCAAGAGGCCACCGACTCATAAAAGTGTTAAAAAATAACAATAGGTATATCAATATATATTATTTACTTTTAACACTTAAATCTCTACATCAAATCCAACATTTTCTCTTTATATTAAACCTGTTTGCTGTTTTTAATGTTGTTTTTTTTGTAATATTATTTTTAAAATGTGCTGCGGGCCTTTAAAAAATTAGATTCTGGGCCACACTTTGGACACCCCTGCACTAGCCCAAATTGAAATGTTAACATAACGATACAGCATTAGTTAATCCAAATATGTGAGACATATTTGGTCACTGAGAACAATCAGTTGGTTTGTGTGTAGGTTTCCCATTTTAAGCTTACCATAGCATGAATATGGCAGTTTTAAGATGAATCTCCTAAAAATGTCACCCACCGTGTACTAATTCGCACAACTGAATAGCACAAAATGTCCTCAAGATCTCTTGAGCGTTATGAAAACATGGTTACAGTTAAGATTTGGAATACAGTATGATAAAGAATAATATAATTATTTGAACAGTAATTGAAAATTTATTGACATATTTACCACCACAGCAAGATGATTTCCTAATACAATGTACAAAACAATGCTTAATGTCCTGTCACACCCCCGATGTTCACCGTTTATTCCTGATGTTGGCCTCAGCTGCAAAGACAAGCAAAAAATGTGCATGCATACACAGTACGCCTATCTTTGATTTTATTCTGGAACATTATTGCCAAATTACTCTTCTTGATATGCTTACTGGCGTAATCCTGTGGTACCATGGGCCTGGATATGACCTGCCCGAGGGCATCCAGCCACTCTCTCTGTTCCTCCTCGTGCTGGCACATAAACACAAACTGCCGGTCGGGCGTCTCCATGGTGATGCCAGACTTCCATTTGTTTCCACGTGTGTGTTTGGGAGCACAGTCGCTAACAGAGTAACTGTTGTTTTCTGTGCCAATGAAGATGACCCCAAGCTCTTCTGCGTCCTGTATTAACACAAACAGCAGTAAGGTTAACTGTAATGTCACGGTTTGGCAAGGAATCTGTCATTAGAATTTGATGTCTATTCTCACCAACCGGCCTTTGAAGTAGAGCAACTTCCTGTTATGAGAGTCCAAAATAAACCATCTTTTTTTGAAAGGCTCCTTTTGCTGAAAAATATAAATACATTAAATATAATACAACAACATAATAACTAGATGAAGGAATTGCGTGTGAATGCTCCAATGCTGAAGTTGAATTGAAATCATGGATTTTTTTTTAGAATTGTTGAAGTAGAGCACACAATTCCCAAACAGGCTGAATATTTTGAAGTTTGAACAATTTGAATCATATGAAAAATGTGGGAGTTGTGGAACTTTGAAGAATGTCCCATTGATTTCAATGGGATTTTCCCAAAAATTTGGGAATTTTTTTGTAAATGGTAAAAAACTTGACTGGTCTGAATGAGTTGAAATGGTTGGTGTTGGAATTTTTCAAATCGGTGGAGAAATGTTGAAGTAGTAACATGTTGAATTGAGAAATGGTATAATGGAATTCCTGGAAAACCGGGAATTTTTCCATTTAAAAAAACAACTTGTTTTTTTTGTCCTGATTAAGAGAAATGTTTTGACGGTGCAACGGTTGAAGAGGGTTGAAAAATGTGGGAGGAGTAATCACCAGAAAAAAGGGTGAAAATAGGGCTTTGGAAAACCAGGAATTCTGGAAAATCTTGGAATTTATTTGAACTTGGAAAAAAGCTAGTTTCAATTTCCAGGATGGTGGAATGTGTTGAAGGTGCAATGGTTTGAATAAGTTGAAAAATGTGGAAATGGTGGAAGTTTGAAAAATGACCAATTCCTTTTGAATGGGAAAAATCTCCCGGAAAACCTGGAATTCCGGGTAATCTGGGAATTTGTCAAGGGAAAGCCCGCAATTCTCGAATAGGCTGAACAGTTTGAAGTTGGAACGGTTTGAATCGGGTGAAAAATGTGGAAGGTAGAACGCGCCAAAATCTGGAGAAGAAGAAGTTGAAGTTTAAGAAATAGAAGAAATTTGGTGTAGAAAACAATGTGTGAATGCTTTGGAGCATTCACACAATTAAACAATAAAAAAACAATATACAGGTGAAACTCAAAACAACTTAATATCGTGGAAAAAGTTCATTCAGGTCGGCAAATTAGCTTCATATGTAAAACTAATATGTGATATAAACTCATTACATGCAAAGTGAGTAATGTTAAGCCTTTGTTATAATTTTGATGATCATGGCTTAGTTTTTGAAAACCAAATTTTATGAGATTTTCAATTGGAGGTTTTCATAAACTGTAAGCCATTATTATCAAAATTATATCAAAAGCAGGCTTGACATATCTCAAGTTGCATGTTATGAGCCTATGTCATGTATTAGATTCATGTTTTAAATCTAATTCCTACAATAAACAAACCTTTGCACAATATTCAAATTTTGTTAGATTCAACTGTATAGATGGAAACAAATATATCCAGGTGTGATTGGTAGTCGTTTGGCACCACCTGCTGGTTTGCGTGTATCTCTGTACCCCACATGCTGTAGCTGTCTAATTAAATGTGGCAGCATTTTATTAGGTTTTTTTTACTGCCAGAAGTGCTTCAAACATCTCAGATTGAATACATATTTTTTTAATTCTAAACTGGGAAAGACATTGTTTTTGCATTTGCTAGGGCTGCAGCTATCGATCATCTTAGTAATCGAGTAATCTATCGACTATTTTGTTTGAATAATATGATAAAACGCTATTCATTAAACAATCAAAGCAACAGAGTGTAAATCGGAGCTTTTTCCTAATAGCAATTAATCGATTAATTGTTGCAGCCTTAGCGTTTTATTCAAAATGGCTATTTTAAAGGCCTACTGAAAGCCACTACTACCGACCACGCAGTCTGATAGTTTATATATCAATGATGAAATCTTAACATTGCAACACATGCCAATACGGCCGGGTTAACTTATAAAGTGCAATTTTACATTTCCCGGGGAACTTCCGGTTCAAAACGCCTTTGAGGATGACGTATGCGCGTGACGTAGCCAGTAGAACACAGGTATGGCTTCCCCACTGAAGCCAATACGAAATAGCTGTTTTCGTCATTATTCCACAGTATTCTGGACATCTGTGTTGGTGAATCTGTTGCAATTTGTTCATTGCATTACGGAGAAAGAAGCTGAGCAAGCAAAGAAGAAAGTTGTCGGTGCGAAGCGGAGTATTTTGCGAGGGAAGTCAGCAACACAACACAGCCAGTGTTTCATTGTTTACATTCCCGGAAGATGCAGTCAAGATCGAAGAACTCGGACAACAGAGACTCTTACCAGGAGGACTTTGACTTCGTTAACAGACGCAGATGCGATACCGTGAGTACGCTTCCAAACATTTGATCGCTTGCTATAACTAGCTCGAGCTAGTAGCTAGGAGCTAGCATAACAAACACCTAGGTGTTTGTTATGCGGGATTAATTTGTGGCATATTAAATATAAGCCTGGTTGTGTTGTGGCTAATAGAGTATATATATGTCTTGTGTTTATTTACTGTTGTAGTCATTCCCAGCTGAATATCAGGTCCCACCCGCGCGCTTCCAAACATTTGATTGCTTGCCCGTACGTGCGTGTCATGTACGTAACTTTGGTTAAATATATAAGCTTTATGAACCTTGGGTTAGGTGAACGGTTCTTTGGGCTGAGTGAGTGTGTGTGTTGTGCAGGTGTTTGAATTGTATTGGCTGGTTATATATACGGGATCCCGTCCATATTACCCGCTCGAGCTATAACTAGCTCGAGCTAGTAGCTAGGAGCTAGCATAACAAACACCTAGGTGTTTTTATGTGGGATTAATTTGTGGCATATTAAATATAAGCCTGGTTGTGTTGTGGCTAATAGAGTATATATATGTCTTGTGTTTATTTACTGTTTTAGTCATTTCCAGCTGAATATCAGGTCACCCCCGGCTCTCACAGCATCTTCCCTATCTGAATCGCTTCCACTCCCCACTAGTCCTTCACTTGCACTTTACTCATTCACAAATCTTTCTTCATCCTCGCTCAAATTAATGGGTAAATAGTCGCTTTCTCGGTCCGAATCTCTCTCACTTCATGCGGCCATCATTGTAAACAATAGGGAACTTTGCGTATATGTTCAATTGACTACGTCACGCTACTTACGGTAGGGGAAAGCCTTTTTTTATCAGATACCAAAATTTGCGATCTTTATCGTCGTCGTTCTATACTAAATCCTTTCAGCAAAAATATGGCAATATCGCGAAATGATCAAGTATGACACATAGAATAGATCTGCTATCCCCGTTTAAATAAAAAAAAGTCATTTCAGTAGGCCTTTAAAACATACTAACAATTGTGGCAGTGGAAGAAATACATACATTACTAAATATTCAAGTATTTCATAAGGTATGATTCTTGGTGTGTAGGAACTTACCAAAGGCCCTGTCTTTTCCATGTATCCCTCTTTGGGGTAATTGTGCATAATATTGCTTATCAGCTGACAAGGAGATCAAGACAAGGTTCAGGCATCAAGAAAAATAAAATTGTTCATTAAAAAAGATTCGGATGCTTACATCTGCTTCGGTTGCGGTGGGGTACGCTGTCTTTAGGTACTTATAGCGAACGGCACGAAGGGCGTTGTACCATGTGACTATTTCCTAGGGTACCAAAAGAAAGTGTCAGCAGCTTCAGAAAGACAGCCAGTAAGAATAATTAGGATGAACTGACACCTCAGGACTCTCATGATAAACAAAAAGATTCCTAGTGTGGACTCTGTTGAGGTAAGTAATCTGCATCCCATGGGGATGACCTATCTTCTCTGGTTGAAAAGTCACGTTCAGGTCCTTGATAGCGATGACGGCTTTTGGGCCTTTGGACTCCTGAACGAAACAAAGAAATCCATTCACTCATTCATGCGGGTGAAAAGAGCGGTGGGATATCAACTCACATTTTCCTTGTTGTAGTAAAGCAGAGTAAAATCTGGCTCTGACAGAACAAACTTCCTCTTTAGAAACTGTGACTTCACCTTTCCTTTCTTCCACAGCATCCCTTCATAGAAGCCTGCGGTCAAACAGACACTGGAACCTTCTCAAAACAAGAATAGTCCACTCATAGATGGAATAATATGATTAAAACAGCACCTGTGGTATAAAATGGAGGTGGATACTTGGTTTCTCCTGTAAATTCCTTTCGTTCATATTTGGCCCGGATCCACTGCTCTCTTAAAACGCTGAGGGGGAAACAAATATGGAAGAGTCACTGCAGCATTACTTTATATATCGCTTATTCTAAAATGTAATTTCCATTCACATTTGCATCAGTTTTTTACACAATACTACTAGTGTACTTACACAATGGGATATATTCATTATTAACCCTTGTGTGGTGTTCATATTGTTGTTACTCAGCCAGTGTTTGTGGGACTGATGGACCCGTTGCATTTTGTGGCTTTTAATGCCTCATAATCAAACACTTTTATGTTAAAATACTGAATAGATGTTTACCTTATCCCAAAAAACATCTGTAATGAAGTGCTTCGAGAGGCTGGTAAAGGAATACATTGTCTCCAGACTTCCCCCCACATTCGACCCATACCAGTTTGCTTATCGCCCTAACCGCTCCACAGAGGACGTCATCTCCTCTGCACTCCACCTGAGCTTAGAACATCTGGAAGGAAAGGACACACATTGCAGATGTTGTTTCTGGACTTCAGCTCAGCATTCAACACCATCATCCCGCAGCATTTGGTGAGCAAACTGGCCCCCCTTGGATTCAGTACCCCCCTATGCAACTGGCTGCTTGACTTCCTCACAAACAGACCCCAGTCTGTGAGAGTGGGCGACAACACCTCCAGTGCCATCTCCCTGAGCACCGGCTCCCCCCAGGACTGCGTCCTGAGTCCGCTGCTGTTCACGTTGATGACCCATGACTGCTGCGCCAGGTCCACTACTAACCACATTGTGAAGTATGCAGACGACACAACAGTAGTGTGCCTCATCCGTGACAACAACGACATGGACTACAGGGAGGAGGATAAACATCTGGCGGACTGGTGCAGAACCAACAACTTGGTCCTGAACGTCAACAAGACCAAGGAGATCATCGTCGACTTCAGGAAGCACCAGTCCAGCCACACTCCACTCTTCATCAACGGCACAGCAGTGGAGATGGTAAGCAGCACCAAGTTCCTGGGGGTGCAGATAACTGACAATATAACCTGGTCCCTACACACCGGAGCTCTTGTAAAAAGAGCTCAGCAGCGCATGCACTTTTTGCGTCGGATGAAAAGAGCACAGCTCTCTCCCCCCCATTTTCATAATCGACAGAGGCACTATAGAGATGTCTGGACTGGAGCCTGCAGTGCCTCAGACTGGAAGTATCTGCAGAGAGTGGTGAGGACGGTGGAAAAGATCATCAGGACTCCTCTTCCTCCTATCCAGGAGATCGCAAAAAAGCCGCTGCCTGACCAGGGCTCAGAAAATATGCAGAGACTCCTCCCACCCCCACCAAGGACTGTTTTCACTGCTGGACTCTAGAAAGAGATTCCGCAGCCTCCGTAGCAGAACCTCCAGGTTCCGTAACAGCTTCTTCACTCAGGCTGTAAGACTCTTGAACGCATCATAATAATCCCCCCAATAACGTATTAACTGGCTGGAATATAAAGACAATATAACATACATCCATAAACGTGGATGCATATGCAAAAGTGCAATATATTTATCTGTACAGTAATCTAGTTATTTATATCTGCACCTTATTGCTTTTTTATCCTGCACTACCATGAGCTAATGCAACGAAATTTCGTTCTTATCTGTACTGTAAAGTTCAAATTTTAATGACAATAAAAAGTAAGTCTAAGTCTAAGACCCACAAACACTGGCTGAATAACAACAATATGAACGTTGCATGGAAATTTCTCTTCCAGTTTCTGCATCCCACAGGGATTCTTCTTTTGTGTTTCTGCACCTGCGGTTCCCACACAAGGTTGCAACATTGTTTGTCAACACGATCTGCTCTCATTTTCTCGCACATTTGACCCAATGATGTTCTGTGTACCTACACTCTGTCCTCCCCCTGTCTAGGCCTGCTGTGTGTGTGGGTGGGTGCGTGCGTGTGGTACACAGAACATCAATTTCCACACTTCTATTAGCCTCGGGTCCAGTGGACCCAGACATCTTATATGTAATATAAATGTGTAGGGGGGGTGTATGGTGTGTGTTCATTAAATATGTATTCTGATTTATGTTCTTCACAGAAAATGAGCCAAAGCCAGTGAGTCTCAGTTTGAAAAATTAATTAATTGTGTCATTTTTCTTTTAATAAAAATCGAAAACGGGTCCCACACACCCGAACACCACACAAGGGATAAAATGATATATTATAATGATATGACAGTCTCTGAGTTTTAATTGTTTTACCTTTGAGCCTAGTTTAATTCTTAAGAATGACATGTAATAGATAACACACGGTGATGTCTGTCCTCTGGTCAAAAATGCCAAAACAACAAACTTATATTAAAATTATTTTAATCTATGTAGAATTACTTCCCACAGAACATTTTTACATTAATAGTTTTATGTATGCAAGAACAGTAGTTAATAATAATTATCATCCTAAAATAAAACTAAAACTAATGCACTTTAAAATCAAGTGATACAAAAAAAGAAATTGCGGAGTTTAATGATAAACAAAGTAAGCCCATTCTGTGCTATAGCCTACTTCCAGAGGATTTTCTTTCTAAATTAACTAAATAAAAACATTTGCTAATTATTATTCACCTAATATTTACACACACTGAAATCATTACAGCCAGGTGGTCTGTTTTACTTAATAGGGGGGTGGTGTGGCATGGCAGGTAGAGCAGCCATGCCAGAAACTTGAGGGTTGCAGGTTGCCATCCAAATCACCGCCGTTGTGCCCTTGGGCAGGACACTTCACTCTTGCCCCCAGTGCCGCTCACACTGGTGAATGAATGAATAAATGAATGATGGGTGGTGGTCAGAGGGGCCGCCAACTGGCAGCCATACATACATCAGTCTACCCCAGGGCAGCTGGGGCTACAAATGTAGCTTACCACCACCAGGTGTGAATGTGGAGTAAATGAATGATGGGTTCTCACTTCTCTCATCAACAGTTACCAAAACAATTGACAGTGCAGGAAGAAGGGGGCTTAACTAGAAACTTAAGTCACAACAAGAGCAGTAATATGTTCCGACCAATTAAAAATGGTGGAAGATTTTAAAAAGTTTTGGCCGATGTTGTGGCTTCACATCGCAGATTTTTTGAAGGGGATTTCCAACATTTTTTTAAAGCATATTCTACAACATTTTTGGACTGCATTAACCATTTTTAAGAATGATAATGGCAAAATGAATTTAAAATAGCAATACTACAGTAGTATTGGCCACTAGATGAGACCAAACCATTCAGAGTTATCATGGCCACTGATTGTCTCAGTCTCAGGCAGCATTAGCATATTGGAATAAAACAAAGTTTTAAGGATAGTAAAGTGTTATATTTCATGTCAATAGGGCTCTCATAAGGTTAAAAACATATTCAGAAGGTAAAAAAACAGTTTTAATGCTCCAACTATGAACATATTCCATTTAGTATTTTGCGAAAATTCATTTATTGTGGTCATAATTATCCGCAATAAACGAGGTATGACTACAGTCATAACATGGACAGTTGTTGCACTCCTTTGTGGGTGGTGCTAATCATTCAGAATAATTTTTGTTGGTTTCAATAAGCTAAAAATACTTACGCAGAGTCAGTCTGCTGCGGCCGGTAGTAGTAAGGAGGAAGTGCTTTTTCGTATAAAGCTGTGGCTCTGGCATTGCCATTTGATTTCATTAACTTCCCCCAAGTACAGAAAAAACAAGCATAAATATTAAACCGGTCAATGAAGATACTATAATTTGTGTTTGTGGGTCCATACCTCAACAAGTTCATCTTCCCAGTTGTCAAGCTTTATGGACTTGACTCGGCTGGATAGGTTGCGATGAATGCCAGAACAGTTTAAACAGACAAACAAACCCAACTTGTAAGACGCCCAGTCTGGATCTGAAAGGACAAGATTGTAGGGTTAAGTGTCAATCCCAAACTGAACACACGAGGAGGCCCCACCCGGTGCTCCGCAGTCTGCACAGTGGCTGTTCTGCGGCAGCTTCACCAGCTCCTGTAGGATCCGTTTGTTTTGCTCCCAGTTTGCCATGTCACGATTTCAACATCCCAGCCTTCAAGTGTGGCATGGCGCCTACATAGGTTCACAAGTGGCCAGCATGCGACCAACAAAAAAAGGTTTCTGAAATGAAAAGTGGAACTTGCGAGGGATGTCACAACACAAGGTCGTCCTTCCTCCTAAACTCGTTCTACGGCAGTGACAAGCCTCAGTGGGCGTTGGCTTCTCTGCTTTAACACATCGCTAAGAAGTACACCTGTAAATCAAATTAAACAAAACACTTGGTAAAATTTTTATACAACTTTATTTCAACACTACACCCTAATGTGAATGTGTAAAAATTTAATAAAGGAAAATAAATATACATATTTACATAAAACGTGGTTATGTGAAAGTGACATGTAGGGCTCAAAAACCTTCCATTAAAACCTAAATACTTTGTGGTCAAAGACAATTTACACACATACAAATGTCATTCTATTTTTCATGTTTAACTCTTACAAATGATTGACTTTTGCTTTAAAAAGCAATTTCTACTTGATTATAAAAACAGTGCTAAGATGCAAATCAAATGAATATATCCCCACTAAGGAGTATAAAATACTGTACAAATGTATGATTATGCAGTCCTTTCAAAGCACTCAAGGATGTGCTATGTGAGAGAAGTTCACTACAAACACAGCTATTCATTCTTCAGTTTGTCATAGGAACTCTGAATTCTTTGTGTATATAAAGTTCACAAAAACTCATGTTTTTCTCTGAGAATTATTGAAAGTCTGTGGTGAGGTATTGGAGAGTATCTTTCGAGAGACCCAAATGGATGGAATCTAGGTAGTGTAGAAACCTGTGGCAAAAAGAAAACCTTCTTAGCAAATTATTTCACACATTCCCAGAAGAAATTACCTGTACATAAGTGCAGCCTGTGCTTAACCACACCCTGGCTTCACAACTTGATGCGGTTCTCACCTTCGCTTCACCCTGCCTTGCTCCTTAAGCTGCTCTGACCTGCAGATGGTGCGCAGGGCTGGCAAGTAGTCCACGGCAGCTGCAGATCTGTTGCCCAGAGTGCCAAACGCTCCTCTGGACACCAGACTCTCCATAATATCTCTCCGCTGCAGCACCAACCTGGAACAAAACCATTACCTTTTTTTTTATCTGCAAACATTACACAACATTATATAGGCGTGTGAAACAGTTAGGACAACCATGACATCTATAGGCAGTGTTTCCCACAAATTCATTTATTTGTGGCGGCCCGCCACGAAAGAATTACGTCCGCCACAAATAAAAAAATAAAAATTTTAAAATACATTTTTTTTTTTTGTTGTTGTTGTTGTCCTCTCCAGCTTTTTAGGCAAATCATATAGTTGATGTAGATGCCCATATCGGCTGTTCAGATTTACTTTACAAAAGAGAAGTGTAGGATACTTCTCTTGTTGCCTTATTTGTATTTGACTTTATTAAATGTATTTATATTAGAAACAACATGTGTATATAACAAAGGGTGCAAAGTCTGCAGGCAGTAGGAAACACATGATTAAGTGTAGGGAGTAAAACTGATGGCAGTCTAAAGTTCAAGATTTTTGGAGCTCTTTGTTCAGTGGATCAGATGTTTGATGAAGCTCTGTGTCTATCTACCACCACTACTGTTTTCTGTTTATTTGTTACTGACTGTGGCAGGACACCTCTGCCTCTGTTTCACTTTATGTTGCTGGTAAATAATATGGTTGTAGTAGTAGGCTAAAGTTAAATTATTTAGTATGCACTAATTAAAGGGGCAGAGCTTTGAGACATTTTAGCTTTTATATTTTATAAGATATATTTTTTGTAAGAACCACAATTAATGAATGTATTTCAGTGAATAACTTATTGTTCATATCTGTATATAAATATGTACATAAAGTGTTGTAATTATATTGTAAAATGGATGGATGGATGGACGTTTAAAACAAAACTGTTATTATTAATTAGTAAGTATACATTTTTTGAGCCTTTTTAGAGAAAATCAAATCATTGTAGTAAATTATGCAAATTACTCGATGATGTCATGGTGACCACGCCCATAGCCACGCCCCCATCTCCACAGGTATCTTGGCAGTTTATGGGAAACACTGATAGGGGTTTTATGGGTTGTGGTCAAATTGCGAGCATACAAGTAATACAGATATACTCAAAATTCTATAATCAATCCTGTTCATGTTCCTGCTAAGATGTTTTGCTTTATGGCAGCCATGTTTTTCAAATAATTTTGTTCAAATTCCACACACGTATGCTCGTCAGTCCCTTAAAGATGTTTACCAAATTTGGTGCTGATTCGACCAAACAACTGTCAGTTACTTTGTTTTATAGAGCGCATTGACCTGTGAGAAAAATGTTTAGTCAATCCAACTAATTGGGCTAAGGTCTGAAGTTCAATCATAGCAGTACCATGTGATGTACTTGTAAAATAAAATAATATAAAAATAATAGCACAGGCAACCCAGTAAGGATGCTAGTTTGAACTAATTTTACATGGAGCCCATGGGGTGTCATAAATGTTTAAGTATTAGTCGCTCGTACTCACTGGGGTTGACAGAGGCTTCTCTGAGTAAAGCTGCGTCCTTCACAATGAGAAGCCACAGGTAGGGCCAGCGCTGCCACCACGTCCAGCTGCCGGGCTCGATCCAAGGCCTCTGCTGCAGCGTGCCGACACTTTTGGAAGCTCATCTCCTCCACCGCAGCCTGGATCTCCAACACACGTTCACCAGTTACCCAGCTAAGTGTGTCCATTTCAACTCTCAAATCGTCCGTCATTCCGTCCTTTAGTGCTGTGTTGACTGGTAGGTTTCCCCTGCCGACATCATCTCCACGATGAGCCAGCAAGGAGTCTATGACAGACATGCTGTCAAAAAAGTCACTTATTGAGTCCAGGCATTGGGAGACAGGGAGAGCCCTTAGGCGCTCTTCAGGAGTCAGCGGCTTTAGTTTCTCCCTTTGTGGGAGTTGACTCTCGTTGGTTTGTGCCTTGGTGGGAGTCAGAACTGTCTGCAGCTTGCAGAGAGAGAGGAAGCTCTCCTCTGAGTCAGAGTCTGAGCGGCCTCCATCCTGGTCAGGAAAGCGGTGTCTTATCTTGTTTTTCTTCATCCTGTGGGACACTTTCACCGGACTGCCGTCGTCTGAGCAATCGGCTGACTCAACAGACTGCAACTGCCTTGCTTGGGAAGGCAGTGTGTCAGATTGAACAGTATCAGATGGGGGCTTGAGTTTGTAGGTGGTGGTCAACTGTGTGCAGGGTAAGGGTAAGAGGGTCTCAATGTTTGAATAAAGAATGTTCACTCGTCGTCGACTGCTCTCCATGACCAGCTCCCAGCACGCCGCCTCATCTTTCCGACTCTGTGGATGCAAAATGCACTGTGACTATCATAGACACTTGGCTACTACATAATGTAAGAAGTCATCTTTCATGTATTGTCATACATGTGCTACATAAAGTCTGCTATGGGAGAATATTTTTGTAACATCATAATGTTATACTAGCACAACAAAACTGGGCTCTCTTGTAAAGCACTAATTCTTTTCAATGATGGATAATTGTAATTGAAATAATTTTGTATTTATAGGGCACCAAAAACAGATATGAAGGCACTTTACATCTGGGAACCAAGGGTAAAGCCACTAAAGAGTACGATTTCAATTTCATTCCCTGACACCCCTTCTCAACTGTCTATGCGACGTCAAGGCTTGGTTAGCCCAGAATTTTTAAATAATGAATGAGGGAAAAACGGAAATTTTAGTTTTTGGTCTGGCCCTCATTGACTTGGGACCATTGCAAAATTATGTGCGTCCCAAAGTCACCAGCCTATAGACAGTGATTTTAAACTTGACAAACAAGTCAATGGCGTTTTAAAATGGTGTTTTTATCATCTTCGCCTTTTAGCAAAAGTAAAACACTAATACTAAAAATCTACTCAGAGGCCTAGTGGTTAGAGTTTCCGCCCTGAGATCGGTAGATTGTGAGTTCAAACCCCGGCCGAGTCATACCAAAGACTATAAAAATGGGACCCATTATCTCCCTGCTTGGCACTCGGCATCAAGGGTTGGAATTGGGGGTTAAATCACCAAAAATGATTCCCGGGCGCAGGCACCGCTGCTGCCCACTGCTCTCCTCCCCTCCCAGGGGGTGAACAAGGAGATGGGTCAGATGCAGAGGACACATTTCATCGTGTGACAAATCATTGGGTACTTTAACTTTGAAACCGTTTTTATCTTTTAACCTTTTTGTACAAGTCGTGCATGCTTTTATTTCAAGTCGCCTGGACTACTGCAATTCACTTCATGCTAGCATTAGCCAAAAAGCTCTCTCCCGGTTGCAGTTAGTCCAGAACGCTGCAGCACGACTTTTAACAGGGGCCAGGAAACACGAGCATATAACCCCAATTCTTGAGACTTTGCACTGGCTCCCTGTTCATTTTAGAATTGATTTTAAAATGTTGCTGTTTGGTTTTAAAGCTTTGCATGTTTTTATAGGTTTTAATTTTCCTGAGGGAACTCTCCTGAAGGAATCAATAAAGTACTATCTATCTATCTACGGACTGGCACCTCGTTATATCTCGGACCTCATCCAAATTTACACTCCTGCGCGCGCTCTAAGGTCCGAGAGCCAGCTCCAGCTCGTGGTGCCCAAGACGAGACTTAAAACCAAGGGAGACAGGGCCTTCTCTGTGGTCGGCCCTAAGCTCTGGAACACTCTGCCCCTCCATGTTCCAACTGCTCCCACAGTGGAGTGTTTTAAGTCTCGTCTTAAGACCCACTTTTATTGTCAGCCTTTTAACACTACATGAGTTGTGTGGTCCTGTGTGTTTTTAAATGTGTATTTCTATTTATTGTTTTAATTGGTTTTACCCTTTAAAATCGTTTTTAATCATACTTATTTTTATAATTATTTTGTTTTCATTCAGTTATTGGTGGAGCTAAGGATAGCATTTGAATCTTGTTTTTTATATTTTTGTGCAACACTTTGGAAACATTTTTTGTTGTTTAAATGTGCTATATAAATAAAGTGGATTGGATTGGATTGAGCCACATGAGCAAGCAAAAAAAAAAAACCTTGATAAAAACCCAAACTCAATATGGGGTGGCTGAAAGTCTTCACAGTAGTGACTTAAAAAAATGGTATCGTTAAAGGGTAAAAAAGAATGTTGAACTCAGAAAAACAAGTCTAAATACCTTTTCTATCTTCACTTAGCAGTGAATGATGTGAGTGAATAGTTTACCCCAAGCAGCTCCCAAATGTCTTCCTCGGGCTGGATATTCAGCAGGCCCAGCAGGCTCTCAGTGCAACCGCTTTCACATGGAGGCTGAGGTGATGCAACCCGCAAGGCCTCTGCTTGTTCTCCACATGGCTCGGCCTTCAGCTTATTTCCTAATTATAACAAACACATTCTAATAGTTTCATTCTCTCGTAGTTTTTCATTATTTTCTTTGTGATGATTGCCAGTGATATTTGAGCTCAAATGGATAGAATTAACACGGCTCACCAATTTGGTTGGCGTCAAGCGATGGCGTGGACACGTGGCGTCCACCAGCACTGCGAGTCCAGCACTGCAGTTGCAGCAAACTCTGCCTGATGTCACAGCCGTTGACTTGAAGCAAAGCGCTGACATCGCGCTGTTCTGTCCTTGTGTCCTCAGCCAGACACAACAGGCGCAGGTAGCTGCTCACGTCCAGCTGAGGCCGGGGAGAGATTCAACTTTTAATGTGATCAAGGAACCCCTTGCTGCGTCACAAGTGAAGGCCCTGCTCACCAAAGAAGGTGTCTTGAAATTGATCTCTTCAAAGATGCCGTCAAACATGGTGCTGAAAGCAGGATCTGCAAAAACATATGAATTAAACTTAAAAGACTTATATTTAATCAAATGCCATCCGACACAAAAGCTACACAATGTGTCTGATTTTGTGCCTAGTGATTGAACACAATATGCTTCTACTCACCGCTAGTGGTAAGGATGACTGGCCTCTTGGTGGTGCTCATGAATGTCTTAATAGCGGCAAGAAAGCCATAGTCTTCATCAAAAATCACGTCCACCTCTTCAAAGAGGATAAGCGAGGTTGCCGGTGTCTTCTTGCTCTGTTCTTCGTTGTTGTCCTTGTTCACCGTACAAGCCACATGTGATTTGACCATGGCCTTTTTTTGCTTCGGGGTGTCCACATGTGCATTTTTCTGCTTGATAGAAGCTAAAAGAAGAGTACAAATGATAAATACTCAGGGATGTGAGCACCCATTAAGAAAAAACTTTTCTATTAGCACAAAGTGCTGCCACGCTAAACCAGAAATACAATTTTTTGTGTAAATCAAGACTACAGTTCCTGCAATTGGGTACATTTCCACACTCTATTTTACCTTTAGATCTACCAACCTCTATTGTGTGTCTTTTTGACACTTACACGTTCTAAGTAATGTTCCACATATTTTTTTAGTAGTTTAGTAACATTTTTATCATTGAAAATATAATGTACAATTCTGTAGCATGCATTCAAACAACTCAGAAAACATTTCCCATTTGGCAACTCTATCCGATAGCCACCTCCCTTCGGGTAATATACTTGTGGTGTTGTGACGTCTGTTTACAATCCGTCACGTCACGAATATACCTTCTTGCTGGCTACTAATAAATACTCTAAAACAGGGGTCGCCAACCCGTCGATCGCATTTGACCAGTCGATTTTTGGGACCCCACCGGTCAATCGCAAAAATATAAGAAAATAAATTACATCAGTGACACTAACCACGTTAAACCCAGATTCCGAACTAACAAAGGTCTTAACTCATTCTCTTTCTATGCCACATCAATGTGGAATGCGCTCCCAACAGGTATAAAAGAAAGGGCATCTCTATCCTCCTTCAAAACCGCAATAAAAGTTCACCTCCAGGCAGCTACAACCCTAAACTAACACCCTCCCCAGATTGCTAATAATCAAATGTAAACAATCAAATGCAGATACATTTTCTTATGCCTTCTGATTCTCTCTCTCTCTCTCTCTATGTCCACTACTTGCTGTCCATATCCTACCCCCCCACCCTCCACACCCCTGATTGTAAATAATGTAAATAATTAAATCTGATTATCTTGTGTGATGACTGTATTATGATGATAGTATATATGATAGTATATATCTGTATCATGAATCAATTTAAGTGGACCTCGACTTAAACAAGTTGAAAAACTTATTCGGGTGTTACCATTTAGTGGTCAATTGTACGGAATATGTACTTCACTGTGCAACCTACTAATAAAAGTCTCAATCAATCGAAAACACCACCACCCAGAGAATGACCAACGCCCGCACGCCTTGCCTCTCTCTTCAGCCTCTCATCCCGTGGCTCTCGACACCTTGGCCACACCCCTCCAAACGGCTGTGCTCTACACCCGCTTGTCTCACAAACACGCATGCTCATAAATCATTGAACTGCAACAATGCATTAAGGCTGATTGTTGCAACGCATCAAACATTTTCTATCATCCAAAATCAACAACTCTTCCCTCAACCACGAGTGTATGACCATCATCGCTCGCCTGCTACCAAGCCAAATAATAAAGTCTGTGAACATTGCTCCAAAGCATGAATTTTGTGTTGAATACAAAAGTAAACACTTACTTGTGCGAAGGCAGTAATATATGATAAAACAAGGCGGCAGCTAAAGAAGGACTTTCCCGTTTATTCCCTCTTTATCACACAGGATAAACTTCCCAGGTGAACAGCTGATTTTACTTCTGCCAATGCTGACATAGGACAACCATGTGACTCGTGCCCCATAAGTGATCATAGCATTAATAAATATATCGTACTACGGTACTAAGACTATAGTGGCCATAAACAGTTAGCTTCTACAACAGAGGTGCCCAAAGTGCAGCACAGGGGTCATTGGCCCTAGGCACATTACAAAAAAACAACAAACATGAAACCCAATGAAAAAAAGCCAAAATGTTGATATCAGCCAATAATAACGACAAAAAGCTTTGCCTTTAAAAAACAAAAACAAAATTGTTATATATATATATATATATATATATATATGCATACACACACAAAAAAATATATATACGTACATATATTTACATACATATATACACATATACATACACACACATATATACACACACACACATATATATATATGCGTGTGTATATATGTGTACATACATACACATATGTATGTACATGTGTGTGTGTATATATATATATATATATGTGTGTGTCTATATATGTAGTTGACGCCGGGATCTTGGCTAGAAAATGTTAGTGACCACTGCTCTAGAACAACAACAGATTCTGAACTAACAGTGTACGGATGGTAATCATCCAAATATGATTAGCAGCAAAGTAGATAGTCGTCTATGTTGTGGCTCGGAGTGCAAACTGAGGCGACAACAAGTAAGCTAGCAAGCTTGTTTCGTTGCTCTTGATCATCTCCCCGTCTTGCAACTCAGTGCGCCGTTTAGGCAAGAGGTGAGTACCCGCGGCTGAGGTGAGCGTTCAAGAAATTTTGTTTCGATCAATTTTTTTTATATTTAATTAAAAAACTTGAAAATTAATGTTTAAAAACACGAATCTATGGACATTTCACATGCCTGACTAGTGCACAGCTGCGTAATTAAGGGTGATGTGGGTTTACCCTTTTGATCGTGCTGCTTAACACTCGAAAGTTCCTTGTTGCTGGATTTGCCCATTTTGAAGAAATTGGCTAAAGATGTTGGCGCCAGTCCTCCCTTTTTAGCATCTCTCGGGGATTGGGGAGTTTTTCTGGGAGAGGACATGACACTGCGGGGAGAGTTCAGCTTCCCTAGATGACAAAGAAACAGCATCATCAGCAACAGTTTGAAAACAGCCAAAACCAAGACAGATGTGCTTGTACATACTGGGAGAGACTCCATGCTTGCCAGCGCTGCTTGCACTGTAGCTGTTGAAGTAGGTGGGCTTGTGGGCGTTGACTCCCTGGCTGTCCACTTGGTGTGACTGGGTGGCTTCCTTCAACTGGGAAAGGATGAGGCGGCCACTCCGCTGAGAGGAAGCATTCACCTCAAATACCTATAAAAAAAACAAGTGTCACATAAAAGGTCCATAATGATGATGATGGCGTGATGTTCCTCACCTTAAAGCCGAGCTCATGAGCACAAGCATAGACTGTGGCCGTCTTGCCGATTCCCGTGGGTCCTGTGATGAGGACTGTGTTGCACAAAGAGTCTTCTGCAAGCAGGGGGTCATCATCTCCACAGTCCCAGTCGCAGTCTGTAGAAATAAAATTGGATGAAAAATTGTGGATTTGACCGACAAAACAAGCTTTTAAAAGGACGCACCATTGCTGTCTTCCTCTCTTTTCTTCTCTTTCTGCTTATTCCTCTCCTCCCGGTCAGCACGGAGCTTCCATTCCTTCAGCCAACTACACATAAAAAAACACAATTGACCGAATAGATAAAACGGTTACTCATACAGAAATGAAATAAAACACATTTTAATGCTCACCTGTGAAGCCGCTGCACTGAAGATGCGTTGCCAATGATGTCACCGGAGTGCTGCGGCTGGTATTTTTCTGTCCACAACACATCCTCCTTTGCTCCCTCTGTGGTAAACACTGCAGGCTAAGTTTAATTCAGTGAACAACATAATGATGTCAACTAGAGATGTCCGATAACATCAGACTGACGATATTATCGGCCGATAAATGCTTTAAATTGTAATATGGGAAATTATCGGTATCGGTTTTTAAAAGTAAAACGTATGACTTCTTAAAACGCCGCTGTGTACACGGACGTAAGGAGAAGTACAGAGCGCCAATAAACCTTAAAGGCACTGCCTTTGCGTGCCGGCCCAGTCACATAATATCTAAGGCTTTTCACACACACAAGTGAATGCAAGGCATACTTGGTCAACAGCCATACAGGTCACACTGAGGGTGACCGTATAAACAACTTTAACACTGTTACAAATATGTGCCACACTGTGAATCCACACCAAACAAGAATGACAAACACATTTTGGGAGAACATCCGCACCGTAACACAACAGAACAAATACCCAGAACCCCTTGCAGCACTAACTCTTCCGGGACGCTACAATATACACCCCCGCTACCCCCACCCCCCCAACTCAACCTCCTCATGCTCTCTCAGGGAGAGCATGTCCCAAATTCCAAGCTGCTGCTTTGAGGCATGTTAAAAAAAAGAATGCACTTTGTGACTTCAATAATAAATATGGCAGTGCCATGTTGGCATTTTTTTCCATAACTTGAGTTGATTTATTTTGGAAAACCTTGTTACATTGTTTAATGCATCCAGCGGGGCATCACAACAAAATTAGGCATAATAATATGTTAAATCCACGACTGTATATATCGGTATCGGTTGATATCGGAATCGGTAATTAAGAGTTGGACAATATCGGCAAAAAAGCCATTATCGGACACCTCTAATGTCAACACAAACAACCCTGATAACACCACCTTTTTTCCCGGTGTCCTCAGGCAAGTCATCAAGCACAACCAAATTGTTATCTGTTCCAGGCAAAGGCCTGTCTTTTCCCTCCGCACTCAGTTTGGTTCCTCTCTGGGTTCGTCTTGTTCGACCTCCCCTTTTAGGTGTCTCCGGCTCGGAGGATGAACTTTCTAGACAGGCGGCCCGCTGCTTCTTAGCTACTTTGGACCCCTCACCATCCTTCCGCTTCCTCTTCCCTCCTACTGGCTCCAATGAATGTGTGCTTGCAGCTTCTGTTACAGTGCAGGAAAAGTTAATTGTTTTATTTTTCAAATAAAAAACACAGTGGCGGTTTACCTGAGGGATGCTGGTGTTCGGCACGTCTGGCCAAGAGGCGGGGCAGGAATGTCTTAAAGGGGAAAGGAGGGTTTGAGGTTTTGACCTCTTCCACAAGTATCTGGCGAACATTTTCTGACATTTTAGGCCTCCAGCCAGAGCCCTAAAGAGATAAAGAAAGGGGGTAAGTGTCCAGTTTATTTACAGTCGCGGTCTTAAGTTTACATACACTTGTGAAGAACATCATGTCATGGCTGTCTTGAGTTTCCAATATTTTCTACAACTCTTATTTTTTTGTGATAAAGTGATTGGCGCACATACTGGTTGGTCACAAAAACATTCATGAAGTTTGGTTCTTTTATTAATTTATTATGGGTCTACTGAAAATGTGACCAAATATGCTGGGTCAAAAGTATACATACAGCAATGTTAATATTTGCTTACATGTCCCTTGGCAAGTTTCACTGCAATAAGGCACTTTTGGTAGCCATCCACAAGCTTCTGGTTGAATTTTTGACCACTCCTCTTGACAAAATTGGTGCAGTTCAGCTAAATTTGTTGGTTTTCTGACATGGACTTGTTTCTTCAGCATTGTCCACACGTTTAGGTCAGGACTTTGGGAAGGCCATTCTAAAACATTAATTCTAGCCTGAATTAGCCATTCCTTCCTTTACCACTTTTGATGCGTGTTTGGGGTCATTGTCCTGTTGTAACACCCAACTGCGCCCAAGATCCAACCTCCGGGCTGATGATTTTAGGTTGTCCTGAAGAATTTGGAGGTAATCCTCCTTTTTTATTGTCCCATTTACTCTCTGTAAAGCACCAGTTCCATTGGCAGCAAAACAAGCCCAGAGCATAATACTACCACCACCATGCTTGACGGTAGGTGTGGTGTTAATGGGATTAAAGGTCTCACCTTTTCTTCTCCAAACATATTGCTGGGTATTTTCGCCAAACAGGTCAATTTTTGTTTCGTTAAATTATTGGAAACTCAAGACAGCCATGACATTATGTTCTTTACAAGTGTATGTAAACTTTTGACCACGACTGTACCTGTACGATCTTACAAAGTATTACTTTGTCTTATAGATACAATAATAGCTTTTAAATCAGCTACAAAGATGACAGGGACATTACTATAGAAATTAAACTTGGATAACCGTAAAATGTATTTAACAGTATAGAGTTACTGTTCTATGACTGGCACCTGTTATCATTGAGGTGTGTTTGGGGTTGATATGTTGAAAAACTGCAATGCAGTTCAGTTTCATAAGAGATAATGTTTGACATACTCGTTCGCAGAAGACTCGAACATCTGGTTCTTTCTTCCCAGCAAAGGAGCCAATCAGAATTGGAGGTGGCTTGGACACTTGGATGCTAAGCTCTTTGAGATGACACAGTTTTGGAGACTCGGGCCAGGGTAGACCCCATAGAGGGCAGTCTGTTGTTGCATAAAATACAGTAAGTTGTACTGACACCATGTAGAATAGTTAGTAATCAGTGAAGAAGAATGAAGATGGTGACTATACCAGTGGGCGGTTGTGTCAAATGCATGACAGGTTGGAAAGAGGAACAAGAAAGGGCGTACGCCTCCTTGGTGGCAACGGCCTTGTTGATCTGCTTCTTGAAAGATTCAGGCAAGCCGCTCTTCAGGAAATCTCTTCGAGCCCTAAACTGTTCATCATCCTGGGAGTTTTCCGAACCCTCTCGACTGCTCTCATCGAATATGGAAATCACATCAGATGTCTTAGAAGCATTCTTCTCATGGCCCAGCACGGCAACCTTGGAGCCTTTGATAAATGAACAGAGAACCATGTTGTGGACTGATAGCTCTTATACCAATGTGATTAGTCTTGAATTATATCAAAAGCGGAAATTGCTACCTGGAGGAGCTTTAGCAGCTTTGCCCAGAACTTCGTTGAGGCTTCGTAGTGACTTCCGACTTTTATTTTGTTGTCCAACCTGGGGAGAAGGAGCCTCTTCCTCTTCCAGGCAGATGACAGAATCCTGAAATAAAGCCCCAAGTTAAATGTAAATAGTTTTATGTTTAAGCTTGATGTTTATTGTCTTATGTAACTTGTCAGCACTTTGGTCAACTTAATTGTTTTGACTCGACCGTACCTCGTCTTCACAATAAGTCTTTGCGATTGATGCCTTCGCTCGTGACGAACGCCTTAGGGTGTTCTTAGCTTCAACGGCGGCAGATTTCTTACTCTTTTGAATGGCTTTCGCTTTCTCTACCAGTTGTTTTGCCTTCCTCTGTTTTTTTGAGTCATTTGACACCTTAAAAACAAACACAAGAGTGTGACAAGTGAGCATAACTTGTTTTCCCCCTCCTCTGACAAAAAAAAATAAGTACTTACAATAGAGGCCACTAGCGGGTTCTTGCCACCCCCAGATACATTTTGATGAAGTCTTCTAAACTTTATCCTAATGAAACAATAATTTAATAAATATCAACAAACTTATGAGTCACTCATCAATGTTAAATATGATTATGTACCTGATTGGACTCTCTTTACGGTCAGGAGGACACACCATCTCCGCTGCATAGACTCCATGTTTGGACTTGTGTGTTTTCGAAGTGGATAACTTGACAAAAGTCTCTTTGGGAGAAGCAGCAGAATCTTTTAAACCATCCCGAGTTTCTGGTGAAGCTTTGACGGCCTGCTTGACCACAGCCTCTCTTCTGGACCTCCTCACAATAGAGACAGAGGGATTTGAAGCATGTGGCTCCTCACCGTTGCCTTCAGATTTAGGGGCCACAGTCTCCTCTGCCTTCTTCTTGCCTTTTCTTCGTAGGTTTGGAGCTTTTTTGGTTTCCTGGCTTTCACTTTCTTCTGTTGTGTTATCGACACCACACTCTGATGGTTGCTTTTGCTTGGTCTGGTTTTTGTTCTTATTTGTTTTGCACCCATCTAGACTGGGTTGCCGGAAGGCAGCCATGAAGTGCCTCTTCTGTGCGTTGGGGCACTTAGGTGTGGATTCACTCTCGATCACAGCCAAGTCAAGTTCCTCCTCCTCAAGAACGACATTGGATTTCTGCTTACCCTTCACCGGAGATTCCTTAGCAGGTCTTCTCGTAGCCTTTCTCCTGTTGATTGGCGAGGCTGCCTTTCGCGGAGGCTTCCCCAGCTCCTGCTTGGGGGAGACACTGTGCATTTGAGCCTGGATAGTGATGGTTCGCGGTGAAACTTGGATAGACAGCTCCTTCGACGCCTCTCCAGAATTGGAGTTGTCTATTCCATCAGAGTCTTTGAGTGCTTTATTTCCCTCACACGGCACATTTTCTGAACTCTCACTCTGAGTGCGCACAAAATCCTTAAAAGATATCATGATGGTGCTACTGTTCAACTGAGAGTCCTCACCAGTGTCTACCTCTATGCTGGCCTCACAGGGAGAACTGTCTGACACCTTCTCCTCAGATTCAGAATGATATGCCTGCTTTTGTTTGCTCTTTTTGGAATTGTGTCCTGACGTTTTGATACATTTGTCCTTCACAACTATAGAAGAGGTATTGTTTCCACATTTAGAGGCATCATCATGATGTTTTTCTTTTTGGGTCACTAGTGGTCCATTAGTGGCACAAATCTCAGAGCTAAGCTGAGCCAGAAGAACAGCGGCATCACTACCAAAGACACCACACACACGGCTGGATTCCCCTGCCGAGCTTGTGTTTTCATGCAACTCCTCCTCAATAAAGCAGCTGCTGTCATCGGCCAAGCAAACAGGGTCAGGCTCCACAAGTTTCCTTGCAACTTTAGTGGCCTTTCTCCTCCGTTTGACCGGCGGCTGCTTCATTGCTACGTCCGCTTTGGCGTGTTTATCTACAGACTCATGACTGGTCTCCTTAGGCTGCTCTAATGGGCTGGTCTTCCCTTTGGATGTCAATGACCCCCGGCTGAAGTAGTCCATGATGTTATTGGAACGAGGGGGCGAGAAAGGTTTCTCCACAGCTTTGGCGACAGGGGAGAAGTAGCTGGTGATTGTTTTGACAACAGAATTCCCACCGTCTTTGCTAGATTTCTTGCAAGGCTGTGAACAGAATAGGGGAGGTTACCATCAGAAATGAACAGGTGCAATAGCAATTGCATGTCTTAAATGCGAAAGTACCTGCGTGTCAAAATCCTCTATGACAGACGCCATTGCCACCACACCAGCCATAATTTAGAAACCTAAGGGAAAGAGTAACAATTGTAATGGAAACATATTTATTTGCTATCCTACCACTCGAATTTGTGATTCATCATCATTTATTTTTATTCCTTTCATGAAAATGCATTTATACAAGCCACGTACAGTTCACACTTTCATTGTTTTTTTTGTTTCTTACACATTTCCATGATCAAAAAGGAGCAGATGGAAGAATAATATTCTTATATTTATCTGCCCCCTTTTTTAACACAAATTATTAAACTTTATCACTGTTCCCTCCACCAACACCCGAACTCCAACATACTTTTTTATTTTCGTTTAAGCCTTTTCACAATGACACGTCCAATCAAAATTAAAATCCAGTTTGATATAATGCCAGTTGTCTCTTTTTGTAACTCTTTTTAAATTCAAAAATATTCTTGCAACTTTTGAAGTCTTTCTTTAGAGAATCCCGTGCTTTCACGCCAGCAACAGACAAGCACATTTGTTTCAAATTTGTTCACGCTCTTGGATGTTTAAAGTAGGGCTGCAACGAACGATTAATTTGATAATCGATTAATCTGTCGATTATTACTTCGATTAATAATCGGATAAAAGAGACAAACTACATTTCTATCCTTTCCAGTATTTTATTGAAAAAAAAACAGCATACTGGCACCATACTTATTTTGATTATTGTTTCTCAGCTGTTTGTACATGTTGCAGTTTATAAATAAAGGTTTATTTTTTTTTAAAATTAAAAAAAAAAAAACATCGGAAAAAAAAAAAAAAATCCTCTGTGCATGCGCATAGCATAGATCCAACGAATCGGTGACTAAATTAATCGGCAACTATTTTTATAATCGATTTAATCGATTAGTTGTTGCAGACCTAGTTTAAAGTCATAGGGCCTTCTGTGATTCTCATCTTCAGACGTGAACACAAATAACTTTTGTAAGTCCTTCGGAAGAACTTTACTTCTAGCTTTGAACATCACTAATAGAGTATGCAATTCTACAATGTCTTTTAGTTTTAATAAGCCTGACCTAATGAAGAGTGGACTTGTGTGGTCTCTATATTCTACTTTAAAAAATAATACGAATTACTCTTTTCTGTAAAAGAAATAAAGGCATGTTGCTGTGATATGTATTTGCCAATATTTCTGCACAATAATTGAAATAAGTTAGAATAATTGAGCAATATAATATTCTCATTGTATTATACGGGAAACTGTATTTAACCTTGTTCAAAACAAATAAGCTTTTAGATACCTTATTTTTCACATGCAATATATGAGCAATCCATTTCAACTTTTCATCTAGGATGACCCCAAGAAATCTGATTTCAGACACCTTCTCAATTTTCACATTGTTTATGGATAAACTAACTTCTACCTTTCTTTTATTACTGAATACCATCAATGTAGTATTTTCCAAATTTAAAGATAATTTATTTACATCAAACCATAATTTTAGTTTAACCATTTCCTTTCAATATTATCAGCTAAGATTTTCAAGTCATCTCCTGAACAGTATAAATTTGTACCGTCTGCGAATAATACGTACTGTAAAATTTTCAAAACCTCACAAATATCATTTATATGTAAAATAAAAAGCTTGGGTCCTAAAATCCAACCTTTGCATCACACATACAGCACAATGAATCAATAATTACTAGAAATCAAACTCAAACTGACAGACTTTGGTCACAGGGGAGAAGTTGATATAGTAGTGTCTTGTGTTTAAACACAGCATAATACTACCACCACCATGCTTGACGGTAGGTATGGTGTTCCTGGGATTAAAGGCCTCGCCTTTTCTCCTCCAAACATATTGCTGGGTATTGTGACCAAACAGCTCAATTTTTGTTTCATCTGACATCACATGGACAAAGATAAGACCTTCTGGAGGAAAGTTCTGTGGTCAGATGGCTACCAAAAGTGCCTTTTTGCAGTGAAACTTGCCAAGGGACATGTAACCAAATATTAACATTGCTGTATGTATACTTTTGACCCAGCAGATTTGGTCACATTTTCAGTAGACCCATAATAAATTCATAAAAGCACCAAACTTCATGAATGTTTTTTTGTGACTAACAAGTATGTGCTCCAATCACTCCATCACAAAAAAACAAGAGTTGTAGAAATTATTGGAAACTCAAGACAGCCATGACATTATGTTCTTTACAAGTGTATGCAAACTTTTGACCACGACTGTAGGTTCAAAATATACCTTAAATGAATGACCTATTGACCTTTGAAACCAGATCAAATAAGTTTCCCAAAAGAGGCGGCATTAGCAGGCTCCAGTTTCTGCTCCTCACAATAATCAAATCACTTGCTATCCTACCACTTGAATTTGTGATTTGCATCACACATACAGCACAATTAATCAATAATGACTAGAAACCAAACTGACATACATACATACAGCACAATTAATCAATAATTACTAGAAACCAAACTGACAGACTTTGGTCACAGGGGAGAAGTTGATATAGTAGTGTCTTGTGTTTAAACACAGCATAATACTACCACCACTATGTTTGACGGTAGGTGTGGTGTTCCTGGGATTAAAGGCCACACCTTTTCTCCTCCAAACATATTGCTGGGTATTGTGGCCAAACAGCTACATTTTTGTTTCATCAAATGATTGGAAACTCAAGACAGCCATGACATTGTTCTTTACAAGTGTATGTAAACTTTTGACCACGACTGTACGATCTTACAAAGTATTACTTTGCCTTATAGACAAAATAATAGTTTTATAATCAGCTACAAAGATGACAAGTGACATTACTATAGAAATGTGTTTAAACACAAAACACGCATGACACATAATTAAGTGGCCCTCCAGTTTGTTTTCAAGACAGAAGGTTTATAATACATAAAGAGAAGGTAACAAGTAACGAGTAAAACAACTTGCACTGAGCCTAGTCTATAAAATCCGCCACACCTCCCTGATACCGAAGTACATATCAAACAACTTCCTTAACATAAATGAACGCCATAACCACAACACCAGGGGGAGTTCCACAAACCACAATAAACCCAGATTCCGATCTAACAAAGGTCTTAACTCATTCTCCTTCTATGCCACATCAATATGGAATGCACTCCCAACAGGTGTAAAAGAAAGGGCATCTCTATCCTCCTTCAAAACCGCAATATAACACCTCCAGGCAACTTCAACCCTTGACTAACACCCTCCCCCTTCCACATCCCCGGATTGTAAATAACCAAATGTAAATAATCAAATGTATTTCTAATGCAGTGGTTCTTAACCTTGTTGGAGGTACCGAACCCCACCAGTTTCATATGCACATTCACCGAACCCTTCTTCTTTAAACTCACAACAAAATACACACCTGCAAATCAGTATGACTTCTGCTGTTGCCGTATCCGTAATACGCCGATAGGGAGAAGTTTTTATTTACACGATGAGTCGGGTGTGTCTTGACCTCCACCGAACCCCTGAGCCCGACTCACCGAACCCCTAGGGTTCGATCGAATCCAGGTTAAGAACCACTGTTCTAATGTATATACTTGTTCTTATTCTATTTGAACTCACTATGTTCTCTGCTCGCTGTACATATCCTACCAAGTCAGACCTACACTGTTTCAATGCCCATTTCTCTGATGATGCAATTGTTGATGACTGAAGTGCTGTTATCAACCAAACCCTCCTCATCCCACCCCCCGGATTGTAAAGAATTCAATGTATATACTCTGATGATAAACTTGTGTAATGACTGTATTATGATGATAGTATATATTTGTACCATGAATTGATTAACGTGGACACCGACTTAAACAAGTTGAAAAACTTATTCGAGTGTTACCATTTGGTGGTCAGTTGTACGGAATATGTCATGTACTGTGCAATCTACTAAAAAAAGTTTCAATCATTCAATCAATCAATCAAAGACCTATCTTACCGTGTGCGTAGCCCCATGACAACAGATCAAATAAGTTTCCCAAAAGAGGCGGCATTAACAGGCTCCAGTTTCTGCTTCTCACAATAATCAAATCACTTGCCACCACTTGAATGTGTGATTTGCATCACACATACAGCACAATTAATCAATCTCAAACTGACAGACTTTGGTCACAGGTGAGAAGTTGATATAGTAGTGTCTTGTGTTTAAACACAGCATAATAACACCATCAATATGTTTGACGGTAGGCTTGGTGTTCCTCACCTTTTCTCCTCCAAACATATTGCTGGGTATTGTGGCCAAAAAGCTCAATTTTTGTTTCAATAATAGTTTTATAATCAGCTACAAAGATGACAGTGACATTACTATAGAAATTAGTTTAAACACAAGACAGTAGTAGTAGTTAGTGTGTATATATATATATATATATATATATATATATAGATAATATAGGTAGTTCTTATATTCCCTGGCACATAACATCACACGTATGACACATAATTAAGTTGCCCGCATGTTTGTTTTCAAGATAGAAGGTTTATAATACATAAATAGAAGGTAACAACACAACAATCATTGCTGTCATAGCACCTCGACAAACAGCACAGTGTTATGGTCAGAAAACTTACCGTAAACACGAAAAAAGTAAAAAAATCCTGTTCCAGTTTGCGTCCCCGCGTCAATATGAAAACAAACGCACACGGTCTGAGATGAACATTTGTTGGTCTGCTAGCATATCACGTAACAAATGGAAAACAAGCTAGCAAAACACTGAACAATTCATTCGAATAAATTTTGCCGCGCAACACTTCCCGAAACAGGTCCGCACATTGTCCTCATGTCGCCCTCCGATGCACGAACGGAAAGTAGAAGCCGCGAGAGTCGTGTTTCGCTAATGTGTTGAAGTTTAGTGTTGAAAATGCATTATTTCCGAGGACCGTTTCAAAAACGCGCCAGACTAGTTGTGAAGGAAGCGCGCCAAATGTACGTGACGTATTGCGTCGACGAATTCAACCAATCAGAGGAAAGAACAACAATTACGTCATGACTCGGCGTCGTTTGACCACATTCAAAATGGCGCCTGGCAGCTTTTTTTTTGGTATATTGGTCAAACTGACAGCGACACCTACTGACTAACTTTCTCATAAATTCTGTGTTGAACAGTATTATAACAAACTAAATAACAAATATTTTGGTATTCATTTTTGCTAATACTGTTCTCTCAATGATTTCCATATTTTGTAGGAAAACGAGAGGGTACAAACACCGCCTCATTAAAGTGTCTCCAAACTTTTGATTGTTACTGTGTTGTTTATTTTTTACAAAGTAAAAAAGCCAGCTAATCAGACATAATATATTAATCTAGGGCTGCAACAACTAATCGATTAAAATCGGTTATAAAAATAGTTGGCGATTAATTTAGTCATCGATTCGTTGGATCTATGCTATGTGCATGCGCAGAGGCAATTTAATTATTATTTTTTTAATAAACCTTTATTTCTAACTGCAACATGTACAAACAGCTGAGAAACAATAATCAAAATAAGTATGGTGCCAGTATGCTGTTTTTTTTCCCCAATAAAATACTGGAAAGGATAGAAATGTAGTTTGTCTCTTTTATCCGATTATTAATCGAAGCGATTAATCGATTATCAAATTAATCGTTAGTTGCAGCCCTATATTAATCCAGAAAAAATATCAAATAATTATACTGCAAATTGAAGGCACTAAATGTAAATTTGGGGCCAAAATGGGAAAAAGAAGAAATGCAATTTTAAAAACTTTTAATTTATATTTTTTTAAAGTAAACATCTGAGTTGCAGTCTACCACCTCCAAAGGCACAGCCATACTTAGTAGACCAAATCCAGAAAACACTGCACTGAACATGTTCTTTTAACTTAGTTGTATTGTTCATAAGAAACAATGCACTATAAAAATGACTGGACATTTTTTTAGTAAACAATGACATATTCTGTAGATAAATAAAAAGACTGCAGTGATATGTAATAAGCTGTGGTGTAGTTATTTGAACTCCATAGAAAGGATAGATGTGCGGGTTTGTGGCATCAAAACATGTAAATAATAAGAAACTAACAATTACATATATATACTGTATCAACCAATCTTGACTAACGGTGTTTAAGAAAATTGATTCATGAAGCAAAACAACACTATTGGCAGGAAGGTTAAAATGCATTGATATCGTGGAGGACTGAGCAGATTACATTTAAACACACAATACTTCCAAAACAATTTTTTAAAAAATCCTCGAAGTGCTTTTTAAAATACATAAGACAATATGTGCAAATAGGCTAGCCTTTGAGTGGATA
Organism: Entelurus aequoreus; assembly: GCF_033978785.1. Lineage (NCBI taxonomy): Eukaryota > Metazoa > Chordata > Actinopteri > Syngnathiformes > Syngnathidae > Entelurus > Entelurus aequoreus. The sequence continues at coordinate 10,527,673 of NC_084755.1, forward strand.
AGTCTTCGGATATGAGGAACAGGACAGAGGATCACAAATAAAATCAGCAACTCACACAAAGGTCGTCTACAATGTGTGACATCACAGCACCGTACACTGCACAACAGGTTCACTTAGTGACAATTCAGCTCAAAAACAAAAGAAAATAAAACAGTAGGCTATACATCACTGTTCTTACTTAGGCACAGATCATTTGAAACAAAGGTCAACGCAAACAAGGCTTGGCAGACATGGGAGAAACAAAATGAAAGGTAAATGAGGGCATGTTTTAAATTAAAAACAAGAGTGAAGCACTTGGAGCATAAATACGTGACACAGACAGACGGGAGATTTGGCAGCAACTCATGGGAGTCCTCAGCTGTATCTTTATCTGTACAGGTGTGTAGCAGCTGTGACAGGCACTCCAAGAACACGAACGCAATTAAATCGACCAGGACTCTCATGACAGGTGAATTAAAAGCCTAAAGGACTGACATACACAATTACAACTTCAATGTGAGCTTAATTCAAACACTGAAAATAGGGCACACACACACACATTCACACACACACACACAAAAGATAAACAGAACAAAAAAATCCCCACAACCAAATTTGGCAAATATTAAGAGCTCAGGGTCCAGTTGTACATGCTCCCCATTGCAGACAAACAGTGTGTTCATCGTGGATTTGTCAACATTTGCTTTTCTCACATCCATACAACTGAAGGTCAAAATGCACATTGCACCTTTCTGTATCCAGCTGAGACTCCCACCAAGCAGGATGGATGCAGAAAAACTGTGCGTAACATTTACATAAGATGCTGTACTGTATATACACGGGTCTTCTTTTGTACAATTCTTTTAGTTAGTCGTTCGCTGACCCCGCAGCGAAGAGGACTCTCTGGTCAGTTCTGGCCAGCTTGGCGGGAGGCTCCAGGGACTCGTCTCCTAACACCACAGCATCTGACGGCAGGGTCAGCTCCTGGCTTTCCTCATCACTTTCGTCGTCCTCCTCCTCTTCTTCTTCTGAACCGTATAGAATATGGAATTGTTTACCACATACCAGGGTCACAGTTACTTTGCCATATTAGTGCGTGAGTACCTTTGTCAGGATCCACCATGTTTAGACCTCGTCCTAAACTGGCAAACTAATCACAAGAGAGGGAAATATGGCACCGTTACTGTAAATTATAGAGGTGTGGGAAATAATCGATTTTTAGATGCATCGCAATTCGGACATGGACGATTATAAAATCGATTAGTAAATGTCAATAATCGATAATGGATTTATTTATTGTAAATAAGGTAATGCAGACAGTTCTAAAATTTGGCTGACTGCAGCTTGCCACCTCACTGAGAGATCCAACCAGCTCATTTATTATAGGGCACTTATGCACACATTTCCATGAATTTAATAAATCTGATGCTAATTTATTTTCACAAATGCACTGTTTTTAAAAATTGCAAGTGGTAAATGCTCATTTAGTGAAACAAAACTGCAATAATATACATCAATTAAAGATGCATCAATAATCGATTATTAATCGCATCGTAGCTCCTGAATCGTAATCAAATCGTGATGTGGCCAAAGATTCCCACCTGTAGTAAATATGTCATTTTTTTGTATTCAGGCATGCTTGTGCGTGCGTGCGTGTGTTTACCTCTCCCATGACGGCAATGGGGGTCTCTCCTTTAGCCTGGGCTACTCTATGCTCTATCAGGTAGTACATATATTCATCATACAGAAGGCGGATCAGGTGAAAAGAGCCAAAACTGGCAGCACTTCTCAGGGTGAGGTCCCGAATCACCATGGAACTGGAGAGCAGAGATGAGAGAAATTTAGCCGTAAAACAGAATGAGCAAAATTGGATGACAACACACCTGTAAAAGGACCACTTGAGCAGGAAGAGCTTGGCAGCTTTAGGGAAGGTCGGGCTGTGTTGGTGGGGCTTTAACACCTGGGAGACTACCCCATCCAGCCAGACAGCCCACTGCTCCAGGGAGTTCTGCTGCTGGAGGGTCAGCTTGAAGTCCTGCTCCAGCCGCTGGACAACACGGTCCTCGCAGCGGCACACCCATGAGGCCTGCTCCTGCACAGGATGAACAAGATGAGGGTAAGATGATAAGATGGCCTGACCCAGTGCACGCGCAGTCTGCGGATATTTCATTAACCTGAACGTTAGCAAAATCAACACGGTTGAGGTCAGAGAGCATCTGGCTGATCTGGGCCGTGTTCTGGAGGACGGCGCGGGCTGCTTGTGCGAGATGGTTCAGACTGGTGTAACGACGCAGCGTCTGAGCGAATGCATTGGCTGATGTTACCTACACCGCAGCAAGATTAAAGAAAGCAAATAAGGATGGTGATGCATGTGCTTTACAAGAAATAATCATAATGATTCATCCGACATGAGGTTTTTCTTCATACATGAGGAGACTGTACCTTGATGCGAACCATTTCCTCTGGGATGTTCATCATTGCATTGGTCAGCCAGCTTTCCAGGCTTTTGGCAAAATTCCGAATGGCTTGAGTTAAGGCACCTCAGGCAGAAAATGAAAAAAAAGAGGGGCAATATTGTTGTTTGCTTGCATTTCCCTTGATTAACTAAAACTCCAGAAGAGCAAAACACATTCCTGAAACAAATGCTAAATAAGAAATATACAAATATATTTGGAAAACATATTTAAACACACACAGGTAGGAGAAGCTAATTTTCCTCTCCTCTCTAACATGAGTACAGTCTCCAATAACAGCTAAGATATATAAAGATGCTAAATTTTTAAAGGAAAACGTGACATAGAGGACTGTAAAATGGCAACAATGGAATGAAACTTAACAAATGCTCTGGCAGTGGTTTGAGAACAAGCTAGTCAAGTTACTTCTAGACCTCCACCCCAGATCACACCTCACTCCTACCCACTTCTCCGAAGTGGGCTGGCTCAGGGTGGAGGACAGAGTAAAACAGCTTGCACTGAGCCTAGTCTATAAAATCCGCTACACCTCCCTGATACCGAAGTGCATGTCAAACTACTTCCATAATGTAAATGACCGCCATAACCACAACACCAGGGGGAGCTCCACAAACCACGTTAAACCCAGATTCCGATCTAACAAAGGTCTTAACTCATTCTCCTTCTATGCCACATCCATATGGAATGCACTCCCAACAGGTGTAAAAGAAAGTGCATCTCTATCCTCCTTCAAAACCGCACTAAAAGAACACCTCCAGGCAACTACAACCCTAGACTAACACCCTCCCCCCCACCACATCCCACCTCCCCGGATTGTAAATAATCAAATGTAAATAATCAAATGTATTTCTAATGTATATACTTGTTCTTATGCTTTCTGAGCTCACTATGTTCACTGCTCGCTGTACATATCCTACGAAGTCAGACCTACACTGTTTCAATGTCCATTTCTCAGATGATATAATTGTTGATGACTGAAGTGCTGATATCAACCAAACCTACCCCCCCCCCCCCACCCCAATCCCCTCCACATCCCACCCCCCGGATTGTAAATAATGTAAATGATTCAATGTTTATACTCTGATGATTAACTTGTGTGATGACTGTATTATGCTCATAGTATCTATTTGTACCATGAATTGATTTACGTGTACCCCGACTTAAACAAGTTGAAAAACTTATTCGGGTATTACCATTTAGTGGTCAATTGTATGTACTGTACTGTGCAATCTACTAATAAAAGTTTCAATCAATCAATCAATTGTATTTCAAGATTCCTGATTCGCTCATTTTGCTGTCAATTCAAAAGGGATTCAGCCAGAGACAAAACATACCATTATCATGCGGAATCTCAGCATCCAGACCAGCCAGAGCCGATCTAACTTTCCATACACTTCCAGAGAAGCTCAGTGTCCCATTGGCAGAGCAAAGCCGAGCATTTATCCAATGACTGGCAGCAGTGTAACAACTCGCTCTTTGCTTTCCCATTGAATTCAATGGACGCTCAGCTTCAACACTGTTTAATGCGTTGTAATGCTACCATAATGAATGAGAAGGAAGTCACATCAACTGGCGCAAAAGTAACTGATCCTGAACAAAAGTTAGGGGAGGCTAAGTTTCCCTTGCAGTCTTTAGAGAAATCGCCACTGTATGATAATATTGAGACGCCTTACTGGGGATTGGCCTGAGTACATCAGGAATGAGGATCTCCACCAGGCCCTGGTAGAGGCTGTTGTCACAGTCACGGCTCCAGCGCACAACAGGCTCATACTTGCACAGCAGCACAAGGCAGGACTTCGGGAGACGCTTTTCTGACTCGTCATGACTGGTAAACACACAGTTTTTACTTATATACATTAATTAATTTCAAACAGAACAAAAACATTAATTTGTCAAATATTCAATAGTCTCCCTGCTCACTGATTAAAAGGGGTTAGTTCGTAACAGATCTGGGCAACTCACACAGCCAGTGTGGCATCTCCAGCCTGACTCTGGCCGAACCTCCAGAAGCTTTTCCACAGCGTCTCCACCAGGGTGAATTGAAGATTGACCATCACATCCAGTATGGCCTATCAGAGAAAACAGGGAAGAAAAACAGATCTTAGATGTATATGTTAGTCGATAAACAACCCTTGGACAATAGCTGAACTTCATTCTGCAACAATACTTGTGTTCATTACCTCACAGTGTTCTCTGTAGAGCAGCTGAAAGCTCTTTATGTGATCCAGTTCAATACCATCAGGTGGTGGCTTCCCCTGAAGGTCTATGTCTGGGAACTCAGGGAGCGTTCTGGAAGCATCTAGACAAAAGACAGACACTCAGTTTGAAAAGTCATTCAAGACTTTACTGCCATTCAACGAAAGGAACCTACCAAGGAATTGCTGGTACTGCTGAACCTGGGTGCTGATGTCCACTTGTCCAGAACCCTGTTGCTGAATTTGCTGCTGGCCTGCTCCGGTGGCAGTCCCATTGGTCATTCCCTCCACTTTGTGCACAGGCTTCAACCTGTTTGGACCAGACACAGAGTACTTGAAACAGCACAATCACAATGATTGGAACAAAAACTATCTTAGTCAGAGACCGGTTCACCATGATGCCACGTGCATACCTCTGTTTCTGCGAGAAGGGCTGCTGCCTCATAGCAAGATGTTGCTGATCTTCCATTAGGCGGAGAAGAGACGAGCCTGCCTTGATCCTTAGCCCATAATAGTGATACTTAGAATTACCCCTGTAAAGTACAGAAAAGGTCATTCTTCTAGTCAAAGGTAACCTCTATTTACAATAAAATAGACTAGGCAAGGAAAGCCTGCCTTGATCCTTAGCCCAATGTAGTAGTATTTAAAATTACTTTGTTCATTATTGTGATGTCAAAGGTGAGCTCTATTTACAGTAAAGTGAACTGTACATAATATTCCAAATAATGAATTCAGCCAAACTTGCTAAACTTGCACGGCCTCTCCTCTCACATGCTGTGTTTTCATCACTGCCCACAATCCCACCCACACTAAGAACATTTTGCCATGCATTAAGATTTTCCACACAATTTGTCTTCTGTAAGAATGCCACTACTGTGCAGGAAGGAACAGTTTGTTATGCAAATCAATTACATGTTAAGAGAAAGTGAGCGGATTATGTCTCAGCACTTCTCTCATCATTCACATAAAACACGAAAATTAGCAAATGAAAACCAGAGGAGACTGTGACAGGTATCCCGTTGGTAAATTCAAACAGGCACAAGTGAAATTATGGATGAATACAGTCGTGGTCAAAAGTTTACATACACTTGTAAAGAACATAATGTCATGGCTGTCTTGAGTTTCCAATCGTTTCTACAACTCTTATTTTTTTGTGATGGAGTGATTGGAGCACATACTTGTTGGTCACAAAAAACATTCATGAAGTTTGGTTCTTTTATCAATTTATTATGGGTCTACCAAAAATGTGACCAAATCTGCTGGGTCAAAAGTATACATACAGTAATGTTAATATTTGGTTACATGTCCCTTGGCAAGTTTCACTGCAATAAGGGGCTTTTGGTAGCCATCCACAAGCTTCTGGCAAGCTTCTGGTTGAATGTTTGACCACTCCTCTTGACAAAATTGGTGCAGTTCAGCTAAATGTGTTGGTTTTCTGAAATGGACTTGTTTCTTCAGCATTGTCCACATGTTTAAGTCAGGACTTTGGGAAGGACATTCTAAAACCTTAATTCTAGCCTGATTTAGCCATTCCTTTACCACTTTTGACATGTGTTTGGGGTCATTGTCCTGTTGGAACACCCAACTGCGCCCAAGACCCAACCTTCCGGGCTGATGATTTTAGGTTGTCCTGAAGAATTTGAAGGTAATCCTCCTTTTTCATTGTCCCATTTACTCTCTGTAAAGCACCAGTTCCATTGGCAGCAAAACAGGGCATAATACTACCACCACCATGCTTGACGGTAGGTGTGGTGTTCCTGGGATTAAAGGCCTCACCATTTCTCCTCTAAACACATTGCTGAGTATTGTGGCCAAACAGCTCAATTTTTGTTTCATCTGACATCACATGGACAAAGATAAAACCTTCTGGAGGAAAGTTCTGTGGTCAGATGGCTACCAAAATCGCCTTATTGCAGTGAACCTTGCCAAGGGACATGTAACCAAATATTAACATTGCTATATGTATACTTTTGACCCAGCAGATTTTAATCCCATGAACACCATTCCTACCGTCAAGCATGGTGGTGGTAGTATTATGCTCTGGGCTTGTTTTGCTGCCAATGGAACTGGTGCTTTACAGAGAGTAAATGGGACAATAAAAAAGGAGGATTACCTCCAAATTCTTCAGGACAACCTAAAATCATCAGCCCGGAGGTTGGGTCTTGGGCGCAGTTGGGGGTTCCAACAGGACAATGACCCCAAACACGCATCAAAAGTGGTAAAGGAAGGAATGGCTAAATCAGGCTAGAATTAAGGTTTTAGAATGGCCTTCCCAAAGTCCTGACCTAAACGTGTGGACAATGCTGAAGAAACAAGTCCATGTCAGAAAACCAACTAATTTAGTTAAACTGCACCAATTTTGTCAAGAGGAGTGGTCAAAAATTCAAGCAGAAGCTTGTGGATGGCTACCAAAAGCGCCTTATTGCAGTGAAACTTGCCAAGGGACATGTAAGCAAATATTAAAATTGCTGTATGTATACTTTTGACCCAGCACATTTGGTCACATTTTCAGTAGACCCATAATAAATTCATAAAAGAACCAAACTTCATGAATGTTTTTTTGTGACCAACAAGTATGTGCTCCAATCACTCTATCACAAAAAAAGTTGTAGAGAGTTGTAGAAATTATTGGAAACTCAAGACAGCCATGACATTATGTTCTTTACAAGTGTATGTACACTTTTGACCACGACAGTAGGTTCAAAATATATCTTACATGAATGACATATTGACCTATCTTACCGTGTGCCAAGTCGTCGTGTGCGTAGCCCCATGAAAACAGATCGAATGAGTTTCCCAAAAGAGGCGGCATTAACAGGCTCCAGTTTCTGTTCCTGGCAATGCAGCAGGTAGTGGCAGTAGAGGGTCGAACGTGGTAGACTGACTCCTTCAGCAGTCTCGTAGTTGTCCAGCAACCACTGTACCTGACCAGCAGGCAGGGGACAAACAGGAGACTGTTGCAATTAGCAAAGCTGCAAAGCATGCAAACATTCAAAACACACATCAACAAACTGACATATGTTGCATGCATGTTTATGTTTTAATTGAACGCGGAAACAAAACACTTTGTATACACTTTGCGGGTCATTTTGGAATGAAAACACAAATACCTTTGTGTGCGTGCCGTGGCATACAACATTGGTATGCAATGAATTACAGTAATGACCGGAAATACTGATGGGATGTCTGCCAAACATAAGTTGGTAACCATTATCACATGGATGTTTTTTTTTAGGATGTCATTGTTGTCATGGTGTTGGGGCATTTCAGGAAAATCAAAAGGTGCCCCTCATCACATGCATTGTAATGGTATGAAAGCAATGAGGTCATGGTTTGGTTTTCCTTTGAGCTGGAAATCACAGTTAAAAATAATGGTGTTTTTCAACAGCTTCAATTGGGTTCAATGGCAAAAGATGGTTTGTATTGGTTTTGTGTTCTCTAACTGTAGGAATCAGAGTATTTTTAATTGTGATTTCCACTTGACATCAGTGTGTGGCACCAAAGGGTTGTACGAATGATAACAGAACAAAAAGAAATTCCTTCGCTTGGAGCCTCTGCATACCTTTTTGTCTGCCGACGGCACGCTACTCTCTTCGCCTTCTGTTATACTCACAGTGGCTGGGGAGGCACGGGCGGTGTGGGAGTAGCTCTGACTGTTGCCAGCTGCCCCGCCGCTGTTACTGCTGCTGCCCAGCATGTAACCCCCCTGGATCACATAACTTCCTGTGGCGCCACCATTAGTGCCCGCCCCATCCCCTGACCCATTTGCGGTGCCACCCGTGGACACCACTGTGGACCCTCCCCCTGCTGCACTGCTAGGCTGAGCCACAAACATGGACACAGCTCCTGTTGTGCCAGCGGTCACAGAGACAGTTAGAGGTGTACCAGGGGTGGAGGCCTGCGAGCCTGAGGTTGGCTGACCTTCATAATACTGAGCAGCGGTGGTCTGGGTATACAGGGCTGTGTCAGTGTAAGGGAAGGTGCCGGGGCGACTGGATGGAAACAGACTAGATTAGTTTGAGCCTTGAGAAATTAAACTGCAAAATCTTTAGGTTAGGGAATGACTCTAACATGGTGCTGGTGGTGTAGTTGGCATCTCCTCCTTCCACATACTGCACTGGATTAGTGTACACATGTTGCACCTGCACTGGTGTCAGCTGCTGTTGGACCTACGAAAAACACACTAACGCATCAGTTCTTCAGCTGAAGAGAATCAGATCATCTATGCACACTCATTTATGGACATCAGTTAACTCTATAGCTGCCATCTCCCTTGTGTCCGGGACCTACTTGGGTGTGGCTGACGAGTCTCTCTCAACCTGTTCATGGGCTGGCTGGTTCGAGTGACTGATGTCCACAGGAACCAAGAAGTCTGTGGCCTGCTCTGAAGCCTAAGCACTGTCCTAAGCGCTGCCTGATGCCTTCCATAGATTCTGCACGCTGTCTAAAGCTCTCTAAAAAGGAGCTAAATGCCACCACATGGTGACAATTGTAAACTAAGCACACATTTTCAGTGATGATTGTCACGTACAGTAGGTCACAAACGTGAGTACACTCCTTACATGTCTGATATTTCAGCAAGCATTTTATTATACTGTATCTCATAGGTCACCTTCACAATGTCATGTTGAAATTCATGATTCCCAAATGAGCATAATCCCCCTACTTATGCAGCCCAGGACTATGATGCTACCATCACCATGCTTGACTGTATACAAGATTGAATAGTTTTGCTAATCACTTGCATTGCCAGCTAGTTAGACAATAATGGCTGTGTTGTAAATTGATACTATACAAGTTGAATACTCACTACTCTAAAGTATATCCAAGGTTGTATTTCTATAGTATTGTGCCTTCGAAAGATATACCATAATAAAAATGCTTGCTTAGGGGTATACTCACTTACAACACTAATTAGCACCAATTATATCAAAATGGTTGCATTGCTCAGACCCTCCAGGAGTTTATAATGTTGCAGATCGCACCAAGTTTCACAAAATCAACAAATCTCTGCAAATCATGCACAGCCCTGCAACTTTGTCCAATTTCCAAAATTATCCCGCTCATTTTGGCCAATCATCATAGTTTTTGCCAAATTGATTTTGTCAACAAATGCGCATGTGTACTGTTTAATTAAATCTGTCCCTGCACCTGTCATTTACCAACATAAAATCCCCGCAAAAGATTGCGCTCCATGTTTCCCCAATGTTTTCAATGGCAATATGTTGGAACATAAACAAATGTTTACAATCGACAAGCACTTTTCAACAGCAAAACATACACACAAAGCAGACAACAGACACAAAGGATTGGCCTTTGGTGGTGTTTGTAAACTACTGTATATGCATGCATTTGTGGGAATTGGCCACATTATATGTGTAAAAATGGCAGCAAATGGAACACACTGCACATACACGTTATGAATACAGAATATATACATAATCATGTATATATTGTTATGCAAAAAAAGTGCTTCTATATGATAGCGCTCCAGTGATTTTTAGAAATCTTCCGTAAAAATGTTGGTCTCTCCTAATGTTTTGAACAAGACTCACTTGTATTAAAGTTTCTTTTCAAGATAGGATACTAAAAATAAACACATTTTACTATTGTAAAAGAGATTTTATTCTAAATGAGTTTTTACCTGGTTAAATAAAGGAAAATGAAAACATTTATGAAAAAATGTGGATATACTTAGAATACAATAGTCAGAGTACAGCTGGTAAGGAAAGTGGCATCTTTATAGTAATGTTCCTTGACAGTATTTGCATTGTTTACTCGTCTTAAACATTTATGATTTTTAAATGTGAAAGTTGTACTTTTATATTTGTGTGAAGGCTGGGATGACCTTTCGAGTCTTTTCCTGACAAGAATACAAATGTACTTTGTTGTGGCTGAATAAAGCCTATTTTACACATTTTTGTGTACAATATTGGTAATATGCTCCAAGGAGTTTTTTTGTTCTTTATATTTGTTAATGTATTACTTATTCTTAAACAACGACAACAAAAGCCTGAGAAATCCTGGAGGGACTGATTGCAACAGGTGCTTGTATGTTCCCCACTTACCTCTGGGCTGATATGAACTGACTGTAGACTGGTGACACTGAGCTGTGTTCCGGGCTCGGTCTTGGCTATCTGCGAGGTAGCCTGCACAACGGACCTCTGCGCAAACAAATATAAGATTTGTTTTTTTTTTTAGAGCAAAGACATGTCTGTGAGGTGTTTTCCATGTGAGAACATTTCACCTGCTGGGCTGATTGGACCTGTTGAACGACTTGCGTGGGAACGCCTGTCTGTATGACAGCTGGAGGGGAGCTGGAGTCCGATACACTGTCGCTCGAGTGGAGGGAGCCCTCTGTGAGACCAATTTGTCGGCAATAAGAAGACTTCATCATACAGAGGAATTGTAACTGAACCAACAGTGCCATCTACCATAAGGGCACAGTCACATGGGCCAGATTTACCGCCCCTGCACTCACACTCGTCTGCCAAACCATTTACATGTGCCATCACTTCATTAGACAAGGCTGTATTACTACAACTTTTATGACTTTATACAGAAATATTAACACAGTTATATGCAATGTAAAGAAGGCAAAGTGATAGCCTACAGTCGCGATCAAATGTTTACATACACTTGTAAAGAACATCATGTCATGGCTGTCTTGAGTTTCCAATCATTTCTACAACTCTTATTTTTTTGTGATAGAGTGATTGGAGCACATACTTGTTGGTCACAAAAAACATTCATGAAGTTTGGTTATTTTATGAATTTATTATGGCTCTACTGAAAATGTGACCAAATCTGCTGGGTCAAAAGTATACATACAGCAATGTAAATATTTGGTTACATGTTCCTTGGCAAGTTTCACTGCAATAAGGCGCTTTTGGTAGCCATCCACAAGCTTCTGCTTGAATTTTTGACCACTCCTCTTGACAAAATTGGTGCAGTTCAGCTAAATTTGTTACCGTAGTTTTCTGACATGGACTTGTTTATTCAGCATTGTCCACACGTTTAAGTCAGGACTTTGGGAAGGCCATTCTAAAACCTTAAATCTAGCCTGATTTAGCCATTCATTTACCACTTTTGACGTGCGTTTGGGGTCATTGTCCTGTTGGAACACCCAACTGCGCCCAAGACCCAACCTCTGGGCTGATGATTTTAGGTTGTCCTGAAGAATTTGGAGGTAATCCTCCTTTTTTATTGTCCCATTTACTCTCTGTAAAGCACCAGTTCCATTGGCAGCAAAACAGGCCCAGAGCATAATACTACCACCACCATGCTTGACGGTAGGAGTGGTGTTCCTGGGATTAAAGACATCACCTTTTCTCCTCCAAACATACTGCTGGGTATTGTGACCAAACAGCTAAATTTTTGCTTCATCTGACATCACATGGCCAAAGATAAGACCTTCTGGAGGAAAGTTCTGTGGTCAGATGGCTACCAAAAGCGCCTTATTGCAGTGAAACCCGCCAAGGGACATGCAACCAAATATTAACATTGCTGTATGTATACTTTTGACCCAGCAGATTTGGTCACATTTTCAGTAGACCCATAATAAATTCATAAAATAACCAAACTTCATCAACGTTTTTTGTGACCAACAAGTATGTGCTCCAATCACTCTATCACAAAAAAATAAGAGTTGTAGAAATGATTGGAAACTCAAGACAGCCATGACATTATGTTCTTTACAAGTGTATGTAAACTTTTGATCGCGACTGTATATTACATTAATTAATATACTGTATGTGTTCGGCAATACCTGTAACTGTAACAACGATGTATTGGGGAGCGCTTTGTCCATTTCCAGACTGTGTGGGAGAGCTCTGAATTTCTGCCGTCACATAATGAGTCTGAGCGGGTTGGGCCGGAGCTGTGGTCTGGGTTTGACTACCTGTAGTCGGCTTCTGAGTGCTGATGGAAGTGGATTGTTCAGGTGAGGGTGCAGTTTGGCCTGTGGATGTGACAACCGTAGGGGTGACCACAGTGGTTTGGATCTCAGCTAGGAACTGAGGGGTAGTTGCAGGCGTGGAGCTGGCGTCGGGCTGGCCAGACGTGCCGACAGCCCCTTGAGATTGGGCCGCAGGCTGGATCTCGCCGACATAGCCTGAAGTGGCCATTACACAGGCTGGGAATCACCCTGAAAACAAATTCACATCATTATCTTAGGGGTAAACATTGGATGCTATAGTCTGCATTAAGATATACAGTATTAGCAATATTGTCATATGTTTTTATTTCTAGGCAGTAGTAGTAATTCAGTACTTGTTCCACTGGATGCAAAGAGGATTGTGAAATACAGGGCAGGCCAGCTAATTTAGAGGTGGAGCAAGGTAGTATCTTATTACCTGCATGTAATGCGATCACACTGCCTTTTACCAGTGGAACAAGCTAACAAAGTCCTGTACTACATTGACTATAGTCCACTCACTGACCGCATTCATTTAACGTGCTATATTCTGTGTGTCTGTTTGAATGAAGACAAATACGTCCTGGGCCAAAAATCACTTCATATTCTCTACTGCTCGCTGGTGTTACCATATCTGAGTTATTGTGTAGAAATATGGGGAAATAATTACAAATGTGCGCTTCATTCGTTAACCGTGTTACAAAAAAGATCAATTATACTGATACATAATGTTGGATATAGAGAACATACAAACCCTTTATGTATTGTTATATTTGTTTCCTTACCATTATTGCTATGTTGTCTATTACCATTGTTGGTATTTTGTCTATTACCATGGTTGGTATATTCATTCTTCCTACATTGTTGATACAAATTATTGTTACAGTGTAATAATTATTGTTACCTGTGGTAATGCCAATATGATACAACTTTTGTATTCTAATCCTTGAACAAAGTAACAGTGAAACTCAATGGAATAATCACTGAATGGAGAACTAAGGGTGGGATCAAATAAATGATCTTCTTCCCACTCCCGTTCAGGCAAAACTGGACAATCATGCATTACATACTGTACATTACCTTTTGCACTATATTAGTTTATATTATTATGTGTTGTCAACTTTGTACTTTTTTTTATGTCATTGCCTGAAATAAATAAGTAAATGAAAATGAAGGAAAAAAATGAATTGAGTCAAAAATATTGAAGTTCGATGATTTGGTAAAATTGCAAACCGCTAAAATGATGTACAAAGCCAAAGAATGTACAACAATTCTTATCAACTAAAGAGGAGAAATACAACCTTGGAGGAAAATCTAATTTAAAACATTTGTATGCTCGTACGACACTAAAAACCTTTAGCATATCAGTATATGTAATTAAATTATGGAATGGATTAAGTAAAGAAGTTAAACAGTGTACTGATATGATCCACTTCAATAGGTTGTTCAAATTAATAGTGCTTACAAAGTACAAATAAGAAGAATTATGAGAAACACCTTCAACCTCATTTAAAATGGGATATTTTTCATATCAGTATGTTTATCATGACTGACTGATCTATTACAAAACCCGCTTTGTTAATCATTCACGGATGTCATTGTGCTACAAAAAGAAGTCAGTAAATGAACGTATGTATTTGTAAACACTCTGAAGTGGGTAAGGGGTCGGATTAAATAAGCTTTGCTTCTTCCTACTCCTTTTCGGACATGATGTAAAGTGAAATGATATGAAATTGTGTGATGTATTATGCTGTAAGTGTGTTCATGTTCGAAATAAACTAAAGAAAGAAGAAAGACAGAAAGAATGAACCTCATGTTCATCGTCATGTTTAACATCAACTAGAGGTGAGTGGGCCCTTCGCTGTTATTTAAACAACAATTCAGGCTACATGTTTGACTAAAAAATAAACACTGATTGGGTGGAGCTATATCATTGCATTTGTTGCTTACTCCAGTGGTCCCCAACCACCTGTCTGTGATGCATTTGCTACCGGGCCGCACAGAGACATGAAAGAATTTATAACCGACCGCATTTTCTCCTACTTAACGTTGGCCAGTCCCACCAGACAAACCAATAAGCTTGTTCATAGATGTATTATAAATCTCCTAATAGGAAGTCGCCATTTGCTATATTTGTTACATCTTTGTCACATGGGACAATGCACATTAATAAACATATAAAATGTAAAGGTGCCAAATCGTAGCCAAAAGCTAGGTTCCATCTAGCTAGTTCCTGATCAGGGCAGATCAGGAACTAAGTGACCATAGGAGTTAATGTGCATAAGGCAAATGGAGAAGTACTAAATTGTTGCATATAATAATTGTGCTGAAGGAAAAAAATACACATCTCCTTTGGCCTAGTAAGTTAAAGTGCTGGTATAATCGCACATCGTCGTATTACATAAGTAGTTAGCAATAACGAATGTATTTATGCATGGAAAATTGGACCAAAAAAGCTAACATTAGTGTATCTATGTATGAAATATTGCACAAAAAATGAATACATAACTTTAAGAATGGAAATAGTAACCCACAAAAATATTTTAGAACTAATGTCAAGTATTTCTAGCTTTCTTACAAGCTTAGCATGTTAGCTTGATAGTTAGCATCGCCGGGGTCACACCACACCTGGCTTGTGTTGTTCAATTCCCGCGAGTTACAGTTTACAATCAGCCTGCATCGATCACGTCGCAATCATTTAACGGAAAAAAAAAAAATCCATAAATTCAACCAGATTAGAGTGTCCGCCCTGAGATCGGTAGGTCGTGAGTTCAAACCCTGGCCGAGTCATACCAAAGATTATAAAAATGGGACCCGTTACCTCCCAGCTTGGCACTCAGCATCAAGGGTTGGAATTGGGGGTTAAATCACCAAAATGATTCCCGAGCGCGGCCACCGCTGCTGCTCACTGCTCCTCTCACCTCCCAGGGGGTGATCAAGGGTGAGGGATCAAATGCAGAGAATAATTTCGCCACACCTAGTGTTTGTGTGTGACAATCATGGGTACTTTACCTTTAACTTTATAAATTTGCACAAAGTGTGTTCAAAATGGTGAACATGGTAATCAAATTTAAAAGAGTAAATACCTTTCAAAGGGTTAAAATGTCAGCTGCCGCAATTAGACTTAAAACGGCGGTTGTTGAGGCGTTAACTTGACAGTTAGCATCGCCGGGGTCACACCACACCTGGCTTGTGTTGTTCAATTCCCGCGAGTTACAGTTTACAATCAGCCTGCATCGATCACGTCGCAATCATTTAACAAAAAACAAAAAAAAATCCCTAAATTCAACCACAAGGCCACTGAGTAGATGGCCTTGTGGTTAGAGTGTCCGCCCTGAGATCGGCAGGTTGTGGGTTCAAACCCCGGCCGAGTCATACCAACGACTATAAAAATGTCCTTGGCTATGTGGTAGGTTCCCGCAGACGTTATCTCCTTCTATTGTTGACTATTTTTTCATACGGTGTTGATGTGGAAATGGTTGCTTGGGCATTTTGTTGGTGTGGCACCGGCCGGAGATGTTGACATGCGGAGTTTCAAGCACTCTTCATTCTCTAGCGGGTGACTTTTCAAGTCATGCTACAAATTAGCAGTGGTGCTACTTTTTGTAGCAACGCTTTTGCGGAATACTTGACATATTACGGTTGTCTGTTCGACATCTTCCCGCTTGAAGCCAAACCACCGCCAGACGATGGACCCCCTGCTGTTTTTCTTGGGAATTAATTTTTCCTTCATTTGTTACCAGATTCGCACCTTCTTTCTCTCGTGTTACCACTCGCACCACTCCGCTAGCATCACAGCGAACGTTACCCACGCTGCTACCTCTCTGCTCCGGGAGAGCGTGTGACGTTGCACGCGCGACAGTATGTGACGTATGTAAGAAGGTGCGCTTGTTTTATGTCTCTGTGAGTAGGAGAGACGGGAAAGAGTGAGAAGAGCCTGTAGTGTAATGCCCGCAGCTAAAAACAACTGCCTGAGAACGCATACTCGAATATCACGATATAGTCATTTTCTATATCGCACAGAGACAAACCCGGGATATATCGAGTATATTCGATGTATCGCCCAGCCCTTGTTGGAATTGGGGGTTAAATCACCAAAATGATTCCTGAGCGTGGCCACCGCTGCTGCTCACTGCTCCCCTCACCTCCCAGGGGGTAACAAGGGGATGGGTCAAATGCAGAGGACACATTTCACCACACCTAGTGTGTGTGTGTGTGACAATCATCATCATCTTAACTTTCTTACAGATCCATGCTCTTGTCCTTGAATGTGATGTATCACCTATAACCTATGAGATACTAAAGCCAAAACAAAGCCTACTACTAGCAAAAATGAGCAAAATACAAAAGTCTATGGAAAGCTTTTTTTACAAAGGGAAAAGGCCAGTGTCTCCCACTACTTGAATGTCATGGTGAGTTTTTTCATGTATTCATTTTTCATGCACTTTATTTGCTATATCTTTCTGCCACACGTGGAAGGCCGGTTAATGAAAATAATGCCTACATTAAACCGGTCCCTGGTGCAAAAAAGGTTGGGGACCCACGGCTTACTCCAAGGCAGACCTGGGAAAATTAAGGCCCACATGCGGCCCGTTGAGCTTTTCAATCTGGCCCGCCGGACATTCCCAAATAATTGTTTAAGATCTTTAAGATGGAAAGTGTAGCTGCCATTATGATGTGCAGTGATGTTTTCTAATGACCGTAAGTCTTCAACTATACAAAGTAGGGATGTCCGATAATGGCTTTTTGCCGATATCCGATATGCCGATATTGTCCAACTCTTTAATTACCGATACCGATATCAACCGATACCGATATCAACCGATATATACAGTCGTGGAATTAACACATTATTATGCCTACTTTGGACAACCAGGTATGGTGAAGATAAGGTACTTTTTTAAAAAATGAATAAAATAAAATAAGATAAATAAACTAAAAACATTTTCTTGAATAAAAAAGAAAGTAAAACAATATAAAAACAGTTACATAGAAACTAGTAATTAATGAAAATTTGTAAAATTAACTGTAAAAGGTTAGTGTTATTAGTGGACCAGCACCACGCACAATCATGTGTGCTTACGGACTGTATCCCTTGCAGACTGTATTGATATATATTGATATATAATGTAGGAACCAGAATATTAATAACAGAAAGAAACAACCCTTTTGTGTGAATGAGTGTGAATGAGGGTAAATGGGGGAGGGAGGTTTTTTGGGTTGGTGCACTAATTGTAAGTGTATCTTGTGTTTTTTATGTGGATTTAATAAAAAATAAAAATTAAAAATTAAAAAAAACCCGATACTGATAATAAAAAAAACGATACCGATAATTTTCGATATTACATTTTAACGCATTTATGGGCCGATAATATCGGCAGACCGATATTATCGGACATCTCTAATACAAAGTATTTCAATGCCTGCAATCTGCGCTTTTGGATGATGTACTAGTTACTATGGTCATCTGATTAGTTACTATGGTCATCTAATGAGTTACTATGGTAATCTAACTAGTTACTATGATAATCTACGTCACAGCAGCTCAGATGAGGCACTAAACAGTGTGGGCGGGAAGCGTTTCCACAGACGCGAAAGGAGATTTTCACAACAAAGTTCTAAAGCTTAGTGATATATAGAATAGAATATAATAGAATAGAAAGTACTTTATTGATCCCTGGGGGAAATGCAGCAAATATCAGATGTATCAGATTTTAGGTGGGTATATTTTGTACCCTTCGCGTTCATATTTCACAGTTTGATGCATTTTTGTTGCGTTTCACTTGATTGTAAAACATGTCGATCGAAAGGGGGTGTGACGTTCATATGTTGTCAATATTCAGTGTTTTATCGTTCGTAGAAAAATGTAAAATTCCATTACGTTTTTTAAGGCGGTCTGTCATAACTTTTTTAGCATTCAATCAGACATTATTGTGAGGTTTTGTATTAGTGTTCCTAAAAATAGATATACCGGCCCCGCTATGTTCCCTCTAAGGTGCGCGTCTGTGCAATTGTGCACTGCTCAAGCGTCCTCTGCGCAAGGCAAATCTATGCCACGCACAAAATCAAATAAAAAAATAAGCGCATAACAATTTTCGACACGACACGGACACGACAGAGGAAACAGTTTTCGTCATCATTGTTCAAATACTGTAACGTCAGTCGAGACGCTTTGACGACATGAATTCCATCCATCACTTTACTGAGCAAAACTCTTTATTGTCGGCCATAAACACATCACCAAAACATTAGTAAAAAAAATTATATCTAGCAAAACTGGTCATTTTCTGCAGTACAAACCAGACCAAAAGCAACTTTGTTATATCAACAGCAGCCGCTCGCTCTTTCTCACTTGCGCCAACACATGCACATATGGCACTTAGCCAGTGATGCGTTTACAGCCACACAAAAAGTCGGACAACTCCAACACCACACATAAAGTGTAATTCCAGGTCGTTACACTATGATTTACCAATCAAATGTGTGCTTATTCTAGTGTCATTCATCAGGAATCTTAATTTATAAATACTAATCATGAAATGCTGTTAGTATATTAAATAAATACTAATAAAAATATATTTCTTACAAACAGGAAGTTGCAGGAATGTACACATGATCCCCTGCTTACATCTCATTGTGCAACATGTGAATGTTTTAATGGGAACTAGTGTGTGAATGTGAGTGTGAATGTTGTCTGTCTATCTGTGTTGGCCCTGCGATGAGGTGGCGACTTGTCCAGGGTGTACCCCGCCTTCCGCCCGATTGTAGCTGAGATAGGCTCCAGCGCCCCCCGCGACCCCAAAGGGAATAAGCGGTAGAAAATGGATGGATGGATGGATAAATGCAATGTCTGAAAGGGGTACAAATTATTTCCAAAGCAGGACCTCCACCCGGACAAACAATACAAGTACACAGTTCATGAAAAACCATATTTGTTGTTATTGTCATTGTAAGTGGGCCTAAACACTTATATTAGAAAATAACCTCATGGAAATGACTGCTGTCATTTGATTATAATAATAAGAGAATGTTGTCTACTACCTCTCTACCTACTCAGTGGCCTAGTGGTTAGAGTGTCCGCCCTGAGATCGGTAGGTTGTGAGTTCAAACCCTGGCCGGGTCATACCAAAGACTATAAAAATGGGACCCATTACCTCCCTGCTTGGCACTCAGCATCAAGGGTTGGAATTGGGGGTTAAATCACCAAAAATGATTCCCGGGCACGGCTACGCTGCTGCCCACTGCTCCCCTCACCTCCCAGGGGGTGATCAAGGGGATGGGTCAAATGCAGAGGACACATTTCACCACACCTAGTGTGTGTGTGTGACAATCATTGGTACTTTAACTTGTCTGTCTATCTGTGTTGGCCCTGCGATGAGGTGGGGACTTCCGCCCGAATGCAGCTGAGATAGGCTCCAGTGACCCCGAAAGGGACAAGCGGTAGCAAAAATGGATGGATGGATTTAGTCAGGTTTGGGACAGGTGTGCTACTGGTGTAGCCACAGTGTGCACGTCTGATGTTGCTCACATGGGCTCCACTAAATGCTCAGGGAGTTTTTGCGTTTGCTCACACACATGAAAAATGAGAGGGAACATTGGCCCCTAGACACATTTTTTTCTCTAAATTTGGCTCCCCCCCCCCGAGTCAAAATAATTGCCCAGGCCTGCTCCAAGGCGACGCTGCTTATATTGAATTAAATATTCAGTAGCTTTGTTTTGACACGCCCCTTACATGGTCAAAACCCGCCGCCAGCACCAAAACTGCCAGACTCTCTTCTATGACCATTTTTTGAATATTCACACACATGCAAAACCACCGTGTGTCCATTTTAACACTCATGTGTTATTGTTGGCGTGCTGCACACATCTTGGCTATCCTAATTCGGCCTCTTGTTGTGCATTCGACGCAACGTGCTCGTTGACTTTGGTGCTGAATTTAGGGATTTTATTTATTTTTTTTGGTTAAAATGTTCAAATCGATGCAGGCTGATTGTGAACTGTAACTCGCGGGAATTGAACAACACAAGCCCGGTGTGGTGTGACCCCCGGCGATGCTAACTGTCAAGCTAACGCCTCAACAACCGCCATTTTGTAACTGTTACATTTCGCTTTCTGACATCGCCATAACAACGGCCCGCAGCATCCGCTGGCTGCGTAGTCGCGGCAGGAAGGCGAGCCGACAAATTCACTGACAACCCGAAAACAAGTGAGCGCGAAAGCAACACCGCAAAAAGAGTAATTGTAGAATCCGGCTATTTATTATGGCAAGTGAAAGAAGGGTAAAATAGCCCACTTCATGTCACCCGGGAAAGGACGTCAGATATCCCGCGTGTGAGCGTCACCTGTGGTTCCACGTGTGTTTTCCCGGTGGTAAAATGTCGTCTTTTAAATTTATGGCCGATTCGGTCGTTGTTGTTGTTGATTCTCGTTGCCGGGTTCTTGTCGCCAGGGCTACCGTGGCTATGGCGCCTCGTCCTCACCAGGGCAACTGTTGCTATCCACCCCGCTCCCTCCCCCTTCCCCCTGCCCGCCTCTGATTGGCTGAGAATGACCAAATTCTCTTAAAGGGACAGTACTTGTCATATGAACGCGGAACCCTCCACGCCTATTTGCAAGCAGGTACTATCAGTGGTGGGCCAGCAAGGCCTAACATAACCAGAAATCATGATCATAATTCAGGGGTCACCAACCTTTTTGAAACCAAGAGCTACTTCTTGGGTACTGATTAATGCGAAGGGCTACCAGTTTGATACACACTTAAATAAATAGCCACAAATAGCCAATTTGCTCAATTTACCTTTAACTCTATGTTATTATTAATAATTAATGATATTTACACTTAATTGAACGGTTTAAAAGAGGAGAAAACACGAAAAAACTGACAATTAAATTTTGAAACATAGTTTATCTTCAATTTCGACTCTTTAAAATTCAAAATTCAACCGAAAAAAAGAAGAAAAAAACTTAAAAAAAAGAATTTATGGAACATCATTAGTAATTTTTCCCGATTAAGATTAATTTTAGAATTTTGATGACATGTTTTAAATAGGTTAAAATCCAATCTACACTTTGTTAGAATATATAACAAATTGGACCAAGCTATATTTCTAACAAAGACAAATCATTATTTCTTCTAGATTTTCCGGAACAAAAATTTTAAAAGAAATTCAAAAGACCTTGAAATAAGATTTAAATTTGATTCTACAGATTTTCTAAATTTGCCAGAATATTTTTTTTTTAATTTTAATCATAATAAGTTTGAAGAAATATTTCACAAATATTCTTCGTCGAAAAAACAGAAGCTAAAATGAAGAATTAAATTAAAATGTATTTATTATTCTTTACAATGAAAAAAATAAATTTACTTGTGTTGGCCCTGCGATTAGGTGGCAACTTGTCCAGGGTGTACCCCGCCTTCTGCCCGATTGTAGCTGAGATAGGCTCCAGCGCCCCCCGCGACCCCGAAGGGAATAAGCGGTAGAAAATGGATGGATGGATGGATTGATTTAAATTGTCAGGAAAGAAGAGGAAGGAATTCAAAAGGTAAAAATGTATATGTGTTTAAAAATCATAAAACAATTTTTAAGGTTGTATTTTTTTCTCTAAAATTGTCTTTCTGAAAGTTATAAGAAGCAAAGTAAAAAAAAATAATGAATTTATTTAAACAAGTGAAGACCAAGTCTTTAAAATATTTTCTTGGATTTTCAAATTCTATTTGAGTTTTGTCTCTCTTAGAATTAAAAATGTCAGGCAAAGCGAGACCAGCTTGCTAGTAAATAAATAAAATTTAAAAAATAGAGGCAGCTCACTGGTAAGTGCTGCGCTTTGAGCTATTTTTAGAACAGGCCGGCGGGCTACTCATCTGGTCCTTACGGGCTACCTGGTGCCCGCGGGCACCGCGTTGGTGACCCCTGTCATAATTAAAGGCCTACTGAAATGAATTTTTTTTATTTAAATGGGGATAGCAGATCTATTCTATGTGTCATACTTGATCATTTCCCGATATTGCCATATTTTTGCTAAAAGGATTTAGTATAGAACAACGACGATAAAAATCGCAACTTTTGGTATCTGATAAAAAAAAGGCTTGCCCCTACCGGAAGTAGCGTGACGTAGTCAATTGAACATATCCGCAAAGTCCCCTATTGTTTACAATGATGGCCGCCAGAAGTGAGAGAGATTCGGACCGAGAAAGCGACGATTTCCCCATTAATTTGAGCGAGGATGAAGAAAGATTTGTGGATGAGGAAAATGCAAGTGAAGGACTAGTGGGGAGTGGAAGCGATTCAGATAGGGAAGATGCTGTGAGAGCCGGGGGTGACCTGATATTCAGCTGGGAATGACTACAACAGTAAATAAACACAAGACATATATATACTCTATTAGCCACAACACAACCAGGCTTATATTTGATATGCCACAAATTAATCCCGCATAACAAACACCTAGGGGTTTGTTATGCTAGCTCCTAGCTCCTAGCTACTAGCTCAAGCTAGTTATAGCAAGCGATCAAATGTTTGGAAGCGCAGCTATGTACTCACGGTATCGCGTCTGTGTATCCAAATCAAAGTCCTCCTGGTTAGAGTCTCTGTTGTCCGAGTTCTTCGATCTTGACTTCATCTTTCGGGAATGTAAACAATGAAACACCGGCTGTGTTGTGTTGCTGACTTCCCTCGCAAAATACTCCGCTTCGCCCCGACAACTTTCTTCTTTGCTTGCTCAGCTTCTTTCTCCATAATGCAATGAACAAATTGCAACAGATTCACCAACACAGATGTCCAGAATACTGTGGAATAATGAGATGAAAACAGAGCTATTCCGTATTGGCTTCAATGGGGGAGCCATACCTCTGTTAAACTGGCTACGTCACGCGCATACGTCATCATACCGAGACGTTTTCAAGCGGAAGTTTAGCGGGAATTTTAAAATGTCACTTTATAAGTTAACCCGGCCGTATCGGCATGTGTTGCAATGTTAAGATTTCATCATTGATATATAAACTATCAGACTCCGTGGTCGGTAGTAGTGGGTTTCAGTAGGCCTTTAAAGATAAAAGTAATTTGTTATGTACTTTCCCTAAATATCTCAAAGTACTAATTTTCTCATATGTCATATTATGCTCCTTCCAATGCTGTTGTTTTTACAAACCCTGTTTCCATATGAGTTGGGAAATTGTGTTAGATGTAAATATAAACGTAGTACAATGATTTGCAAATCCTTTTCAACCCATATTCAATTGAATGCATTACAAAGACAACATATTTGATGTTCAAACTCATAAAGTTTATTTTGCTAATAGTAATTAACTTAGAATTTCATGGCTGCAACACGTGCCAAAGTAGTTAGGAAAGGGCATGTTCACCACTGTGTTACATGGCCTTTCCTTTTAACAACACTCAGTAAACGTTTGGGAACTGAGGAGACACATTTTTGAAGCTTCTCAGGTCGAATTCTTTCCCATTCTTGCTTGATGTACAGCTTAAGTTGTTCAACAGTCCGGGGGTCTCCATTGTGGTATTTTAGACTTCATAATGCGCCACACATTTTCAATGGGAGACAGGTCTGGACTACAGGCAGGCCAGTCTAGTACCCGCACTCTTTTACTATGAAGCCACGTTGATGTAACACGTGGCTTGGCATTGTCTTGCTGAAATAAGCAGGGGCGTCCATGGTAATGTTGCTTGGATGGCAACATATGTTGCTCCAAAACCTGTATGTACCTTTCAGCATTAATGGCGCCTTCACAGATGTGTAAGTTACCCATGTGTTGGGCATTAATACACCCCCATACCATCACATATGCTGGC
The DNA here is from genome assembly GCF_033978785.1 of Entelurus aequoreus. Taxonomy (NCBI): domain Eukaryota; kingdom Metazoa; phylum Chordata; class Actinopteri; order Syngnathiformes; family Syngnathidae; genus Entelurus; species Entelurus aequoreus. The sequence continues at coordinate 10,552,040 of NC_084755.1, forward strand.
TTTTCAACTTTGCGCCTATAACAATCTGGATGGTTCTTTTCCTCTTTGGTCCGGAGGACACGACGTCCACAGTTTCCAAAAACAGTTTGAAATGTGGACTCGTCAGACCACAGAACACTTTTCCACTTTGTATCAGTCCATCTTAGATGAGCTCAGGCCCAGCGAAGCCGACTGCGTTTCTGGGTGTTGTTGATAAACGGTTTTCGCCTTGCATAGGAGAGTTTTAACTTGCACTTACAGATGTAGCGACCAACTGTAGTTACTGACAGTGGGTTTCTGAAGTGTTCCTAAGCCCATGTGGTGATATCCTTTACTCACCCCTACGGTTCGATCTAAGAACCACTGGTTTAGAGTTTGTATCCAATCAGAATTCAGCTAGTTTATGTTGCCATGCTGTACGAAGTCTGCCCGGAGCCTTCAGAATCAACAATGCGGCCGTCTTTGCACTGTAAGTGAACGGACACATAGTCAATCAATCAATCAAAGTTTATTTATATAGCCCTAAATCACGAGTGTCTCAAAGGGCTGCACAAGCCACAACGACATCCTCGGTTCAGATCCCACATCAGGGCAAGAAAAAACTCAACCCAATGGGATACAATGAGAAACCTTGGAGGGGACCGCAGATGTGGGGACCCCTGCCCCCCCAAATATTTACATGTTTGCATTAGCCCTTGTGTAATGTTTATATTGTTGATACTCAGCAAGCGTTTGCATTTTGTGTCTTTTAATGCCTCACAATCCAACACTTTTATGTTAAAATACTGAACAGATGTTTACCTTATCCCAATAAACATTTGTTCAGTATTTTAACATAAAAGTGTTTGATTGAGAGGCATTAAAAGCCACAAAATGCAACGGGTCCATCAGACCCACAAACGCTGGCTGAGTAACAACAATATGAACGTTGCGCGGAAAATTTCTCTGCCAGTTTCTGCATCCCACAGGGATTCTTCTTTTGTGTTTCTGCACCTGCGGTTCCCACACAAGGTTGCAACATTGTTTGTCAACACTGTCTGCTCTCATTTTCTCGCACATTTGACCCTCTGATGTTCTGTGTACCTACACTCTGTCCTCCTCCTGTCTAGGCCTGCTGTGTGTGTGTGTGTGTGTGTGTGTGTGTGTGTGTGTGTGTGTGTGTGTGTGTGTGTGTGTGTGTGTGTGTGTGAGTGCGTGTGGTACACAGAACATTTATTTCCACACTTCTATTAGCCCCGGACATCTTATATGTAATAGAAATGTGTAGGGGGGGGGGGGGGGGTGTATGGTGTGTGGTCATTAAATATGTATTCTGATATATGTTCTTCACAGAAAATGAGCCAAAGTCAGTGAGTCTCAGTTTGAAAAATTAATTAATTGCATAATTTTTCTTTTAATAAAAAAATGAAAACGGGTCCCACAGACCCGAACACCACACAATTGTCCACTATTGTCCTTGTTTAATTGTCCATTGTCATTTCAGACATGCTTGACAAAGTTACATTAAGGGGCGTCACATGTTTACACTTGCAGAATTCAACATGCACGAAAAGTAGTTGGAAGAGACCAAGCCCTTTTATTTCTGCCTTGTCTCAACAGTTATTAAGTATGTTCAGTTCAGTTCAGTTTCAGTTTATTTGGAACATGCATACGATACAATGTAATGCATCACACACTTCCAGTTGTTTCATTACAGCACGTCCGAAAAGGAGTAGGAAGAAGCAGAGCTTATTTAATCTTACCCCTTTTCATACCAGAGCAATTTTATCCAATTTCCTTGTTCTCTGTAACAGAACAGTGAACAAATAAATAATAAATAAATATTATACCATAGCAAGCAAACAAATATTAAATACATAAATAATCTTTGTTTCAATAAAAAAATTGAAAAAAAAGGGTTCAAGATGTTTATCATAATTCTTGTTCTTTGTACTTTGTGAACACTTGTAGTTTGAACAGTCTCTTAAAGTGAATCATATTGGTGCTTTGTTTGATTTCTTTGCTTAATCCATTCCATAATTTAATCCCACATACAGATATGCTAAAGGTTTTAAGTGTTGTACGAGCATACAAATGTTTTAAATTAGATTTTCCTCTAAGGTTATATTCCTCCTCTTTTGTTGAGTAGAATTGTTGTACATTCTTGGGTAGCAGGTTAGACTTTGCTTTGTACATCATTTTAGCTGTTTGCAAATGCACCAAATCGTTGAATTTCAATATGTTTGATTCAATAAATAAAGGGTTTGCATGTTCTCTACATCCAACATTATGTATTATTCAAATTGATCTTTTTTGTAACACAGTTAGTGAATGAAGCGCACATTTGTTGTAGTTTCCCCGTATTTCCACACAATAACTCAGATATGTAACACTAGACTTAGACTTAGACTTAGACAAACTTTAATGATCCACAAGGGAAATTGTTCAACACAGTAGCTCAGTTACAATGATGGAAAGGACAATGCAGGTATAAATAGACTAATATAGCTATAAAAAAATCTAACATATATACGAATATATACATATGTGTACAGAGTAATTTATATACAGATATATTATATTATGTCTATAACATATATACAATATAAACCAATGACCATGTACAATATTACAGTATATACAGTCTATATGACAGCAGCAGCATAAAATGGAGAGTAGGTCCAGCAGGAAATAGAAAATAGACATTATAAACAAAGAGAAGTAGCTAACATGTCAGGTGTCAGGTAATAGGCAGATGTCATCTATTGCTGTATGGCGAGTGATTATAGTGAGCAGTAAATAATATGAAGTGATTTTTGGTCTAGAACAGTGGTCCCCAACCTTTTTGTAGCTGCGGACCGGTCAATGCTTGAAAATTTGTCCCACGGACCGGGGGGGGGGGTGTATTTTAAAAAATTTTTTTAATTTTTTTTTTTTTTTTACATAAATAAATACAATCATGTGTGCTTACGGACTGTATCCCTGCAGACTGTATTGATCTATATTGATATATAATGTATATATTGTGATTTTTATGTTGATTTCATTAAAAAAAAAAAAAAAAAAAAAAAAAAATGTTTTTTTTTTTTTTTAATTTCTTGTGCGGCCCGGTTCCAATTGGTCCACGGACCGGTACCGGGCCGCGGCCCGGTGTTTGGGGACCACTGGTCTAGAACATGTTTTGCTTTATTCATTATTGACGTGTTTCTTGCTACTTTATGTTGTATATTTTTGTCCACTTCCTATGTTTAACCATGTTTCCATTTTCAAGAAAGGACACCTGGGGATATGCTGATTTGCAACACTAAATTGGCCCTAGTGTGTGAATGTGAGTGTGAATGTTGTCTGTCTATCTGTGTTGGCCCTGCGATGAGGTGGCGACTTGTCCAAGGTGTACCCCGCCTTCCGTGGAGTGCAGCTGGGATAGGCTCCAGTAAAAGGGGCTGGGGGAAAACGGACGGATGGATGGAAAAACAAGCAAATTAACGTATAATGTAATAATGGATGCTAATGAAGTCAGGTCAATAGTCTCTATCCCAGCATTTACTTACTCTAACTAATCTAAAACCGGGGACAGCTGCGTACTTGACATTACCACAGAACTTTATTGTACATGTCAGGAATCCAAGTGACTAAATGACTCTTTTTTTTTTGGAATGAATGCCATATCTGAAATGCCAATTTGTTCCCTGGCTATTGTCATATTAATTGCAAATTCATCACGCTATTGTAATTTTCCAAATGAGAGACCTTTGACTAATGGCCACACAGATAAAAAAAAGTGTTTTATTTTGCGTGACTCATGGCTAGAGGTCTATGCTATCGGACTTTTGGAAATGTCACCGCCAGTGCCTCTATTCTCCCTGCTCACCTTTTTTGTAAAGAAATAACAGAATGGGCCATTATCGAGGCAGCACAGAGGGGTAGTGATGCACACGTTGACGTCACACATCTTGTATACAATTTGTCATATATGGCTTAAAATGATAGATACATATTTGTTTTAGTGGCTTATTGTCATATGTGTCTTAGTTGAAGTTTGCAGTAGTGCAGGAATGCATCACCACGTCCTGGTAAATAGGGGTGTGACCACAATCATTGCATTTCAATTAGGGATGTCCGATAATGGCTTTTTGCAGATATCCGATATTCCGATATTTTCCAACTCTTTAATTACCGATACCGATATCAACCGATACCGATACTGATATATACAGTTGTGGAATTAACACATTATTATGCCTAATTTGGACAACCAGGTATGGTGAAGATAAGGTCCTTTTTTTTTTAAATTAATAAAATAAAATAAGATAAATAAATTAAAAACATTTTCTTGATTAAAAAAGAAAGTAAAACAATATAAAATCAGTTACATAGAAACTAGTAATTAATGAAAATGAGTAAAATTAACTGAATGAGTGTAAATGGGGGAGGGAGATTTTTTGGGTTGGTGCACTAATTGTAAGTGTATCTTGTGTTTTTTATGTTGATTTAATAAAAAAAACAAAAAAAAACAAAAACAAAACGAGACCGATAATAAAAAAAAAACGATACCGATAATTTCTGATATTACATTTTAAAGCATTTATCGGCCGATAATATCGGCCGGCTGATATTATCGGACATCTCTAATTTCAATAGTATGCAATGTTCTCGGATCTTGTTGTTTAACTATGCCTAAATAAGCACAGATACACTGCAAAAAGTCAGTGTTCAAAAACAAGAAAAAAAAAAAAAAAATTAGGGGTATTTTATTTGAACTAAGCAAAATTATCTGCCGATAGAACAAGAAAATTTGTCTTGTCAAGACTTTCCAAAACAAGTAAAATTAGCTAACCTCAATGAACCCAAAAATACCTTAAAATAAGTATATTCTCACTAATAACAAGTGCACTTTTCTTGGTAGAAAAAAAAGAGAGACTTTTTTGCTCAATATGTTGAAAAGTATTCCTAAATGAAGTAAATGCTAGTGCCGTTATCTTGACATAATGGTATGCGCTCGGCATTACATTTCTTGAAACCAGCAAACTTACACTAAAAACTAATTTATTTTTCTTAATGGAAAGACAACAAGGCAACCGCTTGTTACTCTCGGGGTCTCCTAGCCGCTCAGGCAAATCATATTGTCTAAAAATGCATTTTTCCATGGATAACATGACATCATCGCGCCAAGTGCGTGCTTTTTCAGTCAATTAGTGCGCAAGGAATATATATATATATATATATATATATATATATATATATATATATATATATATATATATATATATATATATATATATATATATATATATATATATATATACTACCGTTGAAAAGTTTGGGGTCACATTGAAATGTCCTTATTTTTGAAGGAAAAGCACTGTACTTTTCAATAAAGATAACTTTAAACTAGTCTTAACTTTAAAGAAATACACTCTATACATTGCTAATTTGGTAAATGACTATTCTAGCTGCAAATGTCTGGTTTTTGGTGCAATATCTACATAGGTGTATAGAGGCCCATTTCCAGCAACTATCACTCCAGTGTTCTAATGGTACAATGTGTTTGCTCATTGGCTCAGAAGGCTAATTGATGATTAGAAAACCCTTGTGCAATCATGTTCACACATCTGAAAACAGTTTAGCTCATTACAGAAGCTACAAAACTGACCGTCCTTTGAGCAGATTGAGTTTCTGGAGCATCACATTTGTGGGGTCAATTAAACGCTCAAAATGGCCAGAAAAAGAGAACTTTCATTTGAAACTCGACAGTCTATTCTTTTTCTTAGAAATGAAGGCTATTCCACAAAATTGTTTGGGTGACCCCAAACTTTTGAACGGTAGTATATATATATATATATATATATATATATATATATATATATATATATATATATATATATATATATATATATATATATATATATATATATATATATATATATATATATATATATATTTGCAGCCCGGCCCCTGGCCAATTTTTTTTTTATTGTAATTTTGAAGAATTTATCTGAATGTGGATGAACTATTTCTGTTCAAAATTGTTTGAAATGTCAAATGTTTAAATATTAACTGTCAGTCTACTGTACTGTGCCAACTGTACTACTATAAGAGTACATCTTTTCTATTGTTTCATTGAAAATAAAACAGCAAAGTCCAGACTTTGGCTGTCATCTGTTTTAATTATGAGACACAACTGTGTCAAAGTCATGATTTTTGATTTCATGCTTGAAATAAGAAATTATTACTTTGAAAAATTTGTTTTATACTTGTGAGTGTTGATGACCCAGCTTTGCAACTGTTGATATTCTAGTTTCAAGCATGTTGTACTCAATATAGGTCATCAAATCTCAGCAACAAGCTGTAATATCTTACTGAGATCATTTAGGACCAAAACACTTAAAACAAGTAAAACACTCTAACACAAAATCTGCTAAGTGAGAAGAATTATCTTATCAGACAGAAAATAAGCTAATATCACCCTTATTTGAGATATTTAATCTTACTTAGATTTCAGTTTTTGCAGTGCAGCTTAAACTATTTGTGTTTCGTTCACATAATTAATGCCATTAATTCATGTTAATGACATGTTCACTTCACACGCTTCTGACCTTTGGTCCGCTTTTTCGTCATCCAAAAGGTCTCGGACTGTATCACCCTGTCGAATCTTTCATTCTCTGCACGCGCAATATGCATGTCTGCCTTGATGGGTTCCAGACCCCTTTATAAAGCCCCGCTTGGGTCACCCCCAGTCAGTCATAGCTGTTGCCAACAGGGAGAGACCAACCTAATTGCTTCAGAAGCAATCTATATACTTTCTGATTGCAGTGCGGCTTTTAATAACCATGTGGAAACTGGTCGTGTTTGTTGTGTGTCTGCTGGCGAAGGAAGTTGAGCCCATGGAGGACCCAGCGTACGGTGTCAAGCTCTGCGGTCGCGAGTTCATTCGGGCGGTCATTTTCACCTGCGGAGGCTCTCGGTGGAGACGGTCACTCGGGACTTCAGGTGAGACACGGACCTTGTCTTGTCAGGAATTATTACAATTTCATATAAATTCTAATGCTATAATTTTGTTTCAATTTTTGCTCATTTTACTGCAGCGGAAGACCTTTTAAGCTCCCGTCAAGAGGAGCCCTCAGAGGAGTTGAGCCACAGTTCAGTGATGGACTCTATACGCCACAGAAACAGGGATCTGGATTTCATATCAAGGGAAAACCATGACAGAGTGTTTAACCGGCCGACGCGTTCTTTTATCACTGAAGAGATTCTAGAAGCACTGCGGAAGGCGGACCTCAAGGGCCGGGATGTGGTGGTGGGTCTCTCCAACGCCTGCTGCAAGTGGGGCTGCAGCAAGAGCGAGATCAGCTCCCTTTGCTGAGAACTGTGAGATTATTATTAAACACAAATATATGCACTTAACGTTCATTATGAGCTTTTTGGTCATTTTACATCATGCAAAAAGTGGTTTTATTTGTCAGAATATGAACTATTAAGTATATGTCAAAATGATGTCAAATATTTGTTAACATAACTGCTGTATCTCACCTGGTCTTCAAACTCACTTAATAAATACTTTCTTCCTGTTAATAGTTGGTTTGATGATTACGTTCGACTACTTTGGCATTGACTGATCAAGCCAGAGAACAGTGGGTTAAAAAGTTTAAAGCTTTTTGAAGACATTATTTTCATTTACATCATTAATTTAGCAACTTATATTAGGTGGTGGTTTGCTATTGCGATGAAATGCACTGTATCATACTTGTGGAACATATTTAGCCATCATGACTGTAACAATAGGAGCTACTGTTAAGATATGCGTTCCCTAGTAACAATTGTTTGTGTTGCAACAGGGACATTATTCAGTGATGCACCAGGAATGGGGTAGAGCTTGTGATGTACTGTTGTGAACGTGTCTGACGAAGTTGAACAATAAAATGCAGCCTAGTTTGGTCTAAATAATAAATTCTGTAGTCCGTGTGTGATAGAGAACAGAATTTAACAATTACATGATGGGTAAAATATAGTACACTGCAAAAAGTCAGTGTTCAAAAACAAGAAAAAAAAAATACAAAAATGAGGGGTATTTTATTTGAACTAAGCAAAATTATCTGCCAATAGAACAAGACTTTCCAAAACAAGTAAAATTAGCTAACCTCAATGAACCCAAAAATACCTTAAAATAAGTATATTCTCACTAACAACAAGTGCACTTTTCTTGGTAGGAAAAAAAATAGAGACCTTTTTGCTCAATATGTTGAAAAATATTCTTAAATGGGCGGTATAGCTCGGTTGGTAGAGCGGCCGTGCCAGCAACTTGAGGGTTGCAGGTTCGATCCCCGCTTCCGCCATCCTAGTCACTGCCGTTGTGTCCTTGGGCAAGACACTTTACCCACCTGCTCCCAGTGCCACCCACACTGGTTTGAATGTAACTTAGATATTGGGTTTCACTATGTAAAGCGCTTTGAGTCACTTGAGAAAAAGCGCTATATAAATGTAATTCACTTCACTTAAATGAAGTAAATGCTAGTGCCATTATCTTGACATAATGATATGCGCTCGGCATTACATTTCTTGAAACCAGCAAACTTATACTAAAAACTAATTTATTGTTCTTAATGGAAAGGCAACAAGGCAAGCGCTTGTTACTCTCGGGGTCTCCTAGCCGCTCAGGCAAATCATATTGTCTAAAAATGCATTTTTCCATGGATAACATGACATCATCGCGCCAAGTGCGTGCTCTTTCAGTCAATTAGTGCGCATATATACAGCCCGGCCCCCGGCCAAACATTTTTTAATTGTAATTTTGAAGAATTTATCTGAATGTGCATGAACTATTTCTGTTCAGAATTGTTAGAAATGTCACATGTTAAATGTTTAAATAGTAAGTTTACTGTACTGTGCCAACTGTACTACTATATGAGTACGTATTTTCTATTGTTTCACTGAAAATAAAACAGCAAAGTCCATTTGGCTGTCATCCGTTTAATTATGAGACAAAATTGTGTCAAAGTCATGATTTTTTTTTTCATGCTTGAAATAAGAAATTATTACTTTAAAAAAGTAGTTTTATACTTGTGAGTGTTGATGACACAGCTTTGCAACAGTTGATATTCTAGTTTCAAGCATGTTTTACTCAATATAGGTCATCACATCTCAGCAACAAGCTGTAATATCTTACTGAGATCATTTAGGACCAAAACCCTTAAAACAAGTAAAACACTCTAACATAAAATCTGCTTAGTGAGAAGAATTATCTTATCAGACAGAAAATAAGCAAATATCACCCTTATTTGAGATATTTCATCTTACTTAGATTTCAGTTTTTGCATTGTACATGTTGGTTTTTAGGGCTGTGAATCTTTGGGTGTCAAACGATTCAATTCAAAATTGATTCTTGGGGTCACGATTCGATTCAAAATCGATTTTTTTTCCAATTCAACACGATTCTCGATTCAAAAACGATTTAAAACTTTTTTTAAATTTTTTTTTAAAAATTTAAAAAAAAAATTTTTTTTTAAGGAAAACAATACACAACAATACCATAATAATGCAATAGAATTTCAAAACCAAACCCGACCCAGCAACATTCAGAATAGCAATAAACAGAGCAATTGAGATCAATTGAGGACACACAAACATGACACGGAACAATCTAAAAGTAGTGAGACAAAAATGAATATTATCAACAACAGTATCAATATTAGTAACAATTTCAACATAGCAGTGATTAAAAATCCCTCATTGATATTATCATTACAAACATTAATTTAAAAAAATAAATACAAAAAATGAACAATAGTGTCACAGTGGCTTATACTTGTATCACATCTCATAAACTTGACAACACATTGTGTCCAATATTTTCCACAATGATATAATAAGTCATATTTTAGGTTCATTTAATAGTTAAAACAAATTTAAATAATGGATCCCATATTCCAATATATGACTCATTATTATCTAAACTAAATGCAGTTTTTTTCTACTGATATTATCTCCATAGCTTGTGTATACCAGTCAGTATGAGTTGGACTATCAACATCTATCCATTTTTTTAATACTACCCTTTTTGTTATTATGCATATTAAAAGAAATGCATTTTTACTCTTTGATGACACGTTACTAAATTGATGGAGATCCCCAAGAATACAAGTTTGCAGTGTCATTGGGATATTTATATTTTAGTACTGTGATTGCTTCTTTTGTTGTTTTCAACCATAACTCTTTTATTCTCTGACATTCCCACAATAAATGAACAAAAGTTGCCTCGGCTGCCCGACACTTCATACATAACTTGTTATCTACTACACCAATTTTAAACAGCTGAGAAGATGTCAAATACAATCTATTCAATATCTTAAATTGAGTCAGCTTATTTTTAATGCTTCTAAGGCTTATGAGATGCAATGCAAGTGTAAGCCACTGTCAATCAATCAATCAATCAATGTTTATTTATATAGCCCTAAATCACAAGTGTCTCAAAGGGCTGTACAAGCCACAACGACATCCTCGGTACAGAGCCCACATACGGGCAAGGAAAAACTCACCCCAGTGGGACGTCGGTGAATGACTATGAGAAACCTTGGAGAGGACCGCATATGTGGGTAACCCCCCCCCTCTAGGGGAGACCGAAAGCAACGGATGTCGAGTGGGTCTGACATAACATTGTGAAAGTCCAGTCCACAGTGGATCCAACACATCAGCGGGAGTCCAGTCCACAGCGGGGCCAACAGGAAACCATCCCGAGCGGAGACGGGTCAGCAGCGCAGAGATGTCCCCAACCGATGCACAGGCTAGTGGTCCACCCGGGGTCCCGGCTCTGGACAGCCAGCACTTCATCCATGGCCACCGGACCTATGCAACTCCCCCTCGCAAGGGACAGGGGAGAAGAGGAGAGAAGAAAAGAAACGGCAGATCAACTGGTCTAAAAAAGGGGGGGTCTATTTAAAGACACTGTGACACTATTGTTCTTTTTTTTAAAAAATTATAAATGTCTAATGATAATGTCAATGAGGGATTTTTAATCACTGCTATGTTGAAATTGTAACAAATATTGATACTGTTGTTGATAATATTCATTTTTGTTTCACTACTTTTGGTTTGTTCTGTGTCGTGTTTGTGTCTCCTCTCAATTGCTCTGTTTATTGCAGTTCTGAGTGTTGCTGGGTCGGGTTTGGTTTTGGAATTGGATTGCATTGTTATGGTATTGCTGTGTATTGTTTTGTTGGATTGGTTAATTTAAAAAAATAAAAATAAATTTAAAAAAATAAAATAAAAAATAAAAATAAAAATAAAAATCTATTTTTGAAAAATGAGAATCGATACTGAATCGTACAATGAGAGAATCGTGATTTGAATTCAAATCGATTTTTTCCCACACCCCTACTCACTCATGAACAGATTATTTATATATACAGCCCTTTGAGACACTTGTGATTTAGGGCTATATAAATAAACATTGATTGATTGATATATATATATATATATATATATATATATATATATATATATATATATATATATATATATATATATATATATATATATATATATATAATTAAAATATATATATATATACATATATATATATATATATATATATATATATATATATATATATATATATATATATATATATATATATATATATATATATATATATATATATATACATACTTGAAAATATATACACCCCGCTACTCCAGAAACCCCCCTCACACCTCAAACCGCCCCCACCCCCATATATATATAAGAAATACTTGAAAAAATACCCCAGAACCCCCCACACCTCCCACACCTCAGGCCCAGGCTTAGATTGAATTCCCCCCCGCCGTTTACCTGTTTCTCACCTTTTTTGTAAGGGGCGCCGGAACTTGGCAGACCCATCAGCGATCCTGTTCTGTCTCCCTGTCATGTTTATCTGCTCTTGAATGGGATTGTGCGGAAAAAAAAAAAATAAAATCCCTCGGGGATAATAAAGTATTTCTGGTTCTGATTTCCAAAAGATCCAGAAATGAAAATAAAGTCAACAAAGCCAAACATCACATGATAAAAAATTACATATTACATACACTGCAAAAACTGAAATCTAAGTAAGATTAAATATCTCAAATAAGGGTGATATTTTGCTTATTTTCTGTCTGATAAGATAATTCTTCTCACTAAGCAGATTTTATGTTAGAGTGTTTTACTTGTTTTAAGGGTTTTGGTCCTAAATGATCTCAGTAAGATATTACAGCTTGTTGCTGAGATTTGATGACCTATATTGAGTAAAACATGCTTGAAACTAGAATATCAACTGTTGCAAAGCTGTGTCATCAACACTCACAAGTATAAAACTACTTTTTCAAAGTAATCATTTCTTATTTCAAGCATGAACAAAAAAATCATGACCGTGACACAATTGTGTCTCATAATTAAAACAGATGACAACCAAATGAACTTTGCGGTTTTATTTTCAATGAAACAATAGAAAATACGTACTCATATAGTAGTACAGTTGGCACAGTACAGTAAACTGACAGTTAATATTTAAACATATGACATTTCAAACAATTTTGAACAGAAATAGTTCATGCACATTCAGATAAACTATTTAAAATTACAATAAAAAATGTTTTGGCTGGGGGCCGGGCTGTATATATATATATCAATCAATCAATCAATCAATGTTTATTTATATAGCCCTAAATCACAAGTGTCTCAAAGGGCTGTACAAGCCACAACGACATCCTCGGTACAGAGCCCACATACGCGCAAGGAAAACTCACCCCAGTGGGACGTCAATGTGAATGACTATGAGAAACCTTGGAGAGGACCGCATATGTGGGTGACCCCCCCCCCACCCCCCTCTAGGGGAGACCGAAAGCAATGGATGTCGAGTGGGTCTGACATAATATTGTGAAAGTCCAACACATCAGCGAAAGTCCAGTCCATGGTGGGGCCAGCAGGAACCATCCCGAGCGGAGACGGGTCAGCAGCGTAGAGATGTCCCCATCCGATGAACAGGCTAGCGGTCCACCCCGGGTTGGGAGCAGAGTAGAAAAGAAAAGAAAAGAAATGGCAGATCAACTGGTCTAAAAAGGGAGTCTATTTAAAGGCTAGATTATACAAATGAGTTTTAAGATGGGACTTATATATATATATATATATATATATATATATATATATATATATATATATATATATATATATATATATATATATATTCCTCACGCACTAAATGACTGAAAGAGCACACACTTGGCGCGATGATGTCATGTTATCGATGGAAAAATGCATTTTTAGACCATATGATTTGCCTGAGCGGCTAGGAGACCCCGAGAGTAACAAGCGGTTGCCTTGTTGCCTTTCCATTAAGAACAATAAATTAGTTTTTAGTATACGTTTGCTGGTTTCAAGAAATGTAATGCCGAGCCGCATATCATTATGTCAAGATAATGGCACTAGCATTTACTTCATTTAAGAATACTTTTCAACATATTCAGCAAAAAGGTCTCTTTTTTTTTTCTACCAAGAAAAGTGCACTTGTTATTAGTGAGTGAATTATATTTATATAGCGCTTTTCTCTAGTGACTCAAAGCGCTTTTACAGTACCGTACATAGTGAAACCCAATATCTAAGTTACATTTAAACCAGCGTGGGTGGCACTGGGAGCAGGTGGGTAAAGTGTCTTGCCCAAGGACATAACGGCAGTGACTAGGATGGCGGAAGCGGGGATCGAACCCGGAACCTTCAAGTATACTGGCACGGCCACTCTACCAACCGAGCTATACCGCTTCTTAGTTAGTGAGAATATACTTATTTTAAGGTATTTTTGGGCTCATTGAAGTTAGCAAATTTGACTTGTTTTGGAAAGTCTTGACAAGCCAAATTTTCTTGTTCTATTGGCAGATAATTTTGCTTAGTTCAAATAAAATACCCCTAATTTTTTTTTTCTTGTTTTTGAACATTGACTTTTTGCAGTGTACACACAAAATACACTATTGTAAGAATGTATTAATAATTGTCTCAGAAATATATTAAAAATGCAAGTAATACTACATTTGTTTTTTTACAACCGGACCAAACATCACATGATGAACAATTACACATAGGTGCTGTGAATATAAGTTTGTATTTGGTACTTACGTATTTTTTAAGACATTGCAAAACGTCCTCTTTAACTACATTGTAGTGGTTTTGTTTCCATTCCTCAGAACGACCGTACTTCCGCGGACATTCCAAAAGGGGCGCGGCTACCGACTCACTTCCTGTAAATGTCCCTCAAATCACGCGAGAACCATAACGAAGGTTTTGCTCTCTCACCGGGATGACCACAAGGTAAAGAGCTCCAATATTTATTTACTAATATTAAGTTTTCTCCACTTCAGTGTTTTAAACTTCCTATTCTAGTCTGCGGTGAAACAAAGTCCTGTTCGTTTTCGGGCTCATTGTTACTTCCTGTACAAGAGTTAACTTGAGGACAATCCACTTTAAAGTGTTACATTGCGACGTGTAATTGGTCGAATTACAATGTCACAAAGTGCTGTAACATTATAAAATATAACGCTGGTTATATTAGTCATTTTCTGTGGCTGCCTTTGCTCACACCAACAACTACAACTCAGAAAGGGAAATGACACAATCTTGTGCTGAGAACAAGATTTTGTGTTTAAATGCTAAATTAACTTCCACAGAAAATGTTGGAAGGTCTCTATTTTATTGCAATCTCTTTTCACAAAACTATAAATAGCCGTGGTCAACTAAACTCAAAGTTGTATTTGTGGTTATTCAATTAAATGAGACAAAAAAACAGTCATTTATCATAAACAATATCCAAAAATACAATATTGTCACACCTTTTATTTTTGTTTTGCTTTTCAGGAGTTTATGTGAATGACTAGTAGAGATGTCCGATAATGGCTTCTTTGCCGATATCCGATATTGTTCAACTCTTAATTACCGATTCCGATATCAACCGATACCGATATATACAGTTGTGGAATTAACACATTATTATGCCTAATTTTGTTGTGATGCCCCGCTGGATGCATTAAACAATGTAACAAGGTTTTCCAAAATAATTTAACTCAAGTTATGGAAAAAAATGCCAACATGGCACTGCCATATTTATTATTGAAGTCACAAAGTGCATTATTTTTTTTTTAACATGCCTCAAAACAGCAGCTTGGAATTTGTGAAAATGCTCTCCCAAAAAAAATATATATACACTACCATTCAAAAGTTTGGGGTCACCCAAACAATTTTGTGGAATATCCTTCATATCTAAGAACAAGAATAGACTGTCGAGTTTCAGATGAAAGTTCTCTTTTTCTGGCCATTTTGAGCGTTTAATTGACCCCACAAATGTGATGCTCCAGAAACTCTATCTGCTCAAAGGAAGGTCAGTTTTGTAGCTTCTGTAACGAGCTAAACTGTTTTCAGATGTGTGAACATGATTGCACAAAGGTTTTCTAATCATCAATTAGCCTTCTTAGCCAATGAGCAAACACATTGTACCATTAGAACACTGGAGTGATAGTTGCTGGAAATGGGCCTCTATACACCGATGTAGATATTGCACCAAAAACCAGACATTTGCAGCTAGGATAGTCATTTACCACATGAGCAATGTATAGAGTGTATTTCTTTAAAGTTAAGACTAGTTTAAAGTTATCTTCATTGAAAAGTACAGTGCTTTTCCTTCAAAAATAAGGACATTTCAATGTGACCCCAAACTTTTGAACGGTAGTGTGTATATATATATATATATATATATATATATATATATATATATATATATATATATATATATATATATATATATATATATATATATATATATATATATATATATATATATATATATATATATATATATACTGTAGATTGTCACTGAAGGCATCAAAACTATGAATGAACACATGTGGAGTTATGTACTTAACCAAAAAAGGGTAAATAACTGAAAACATGTTTTATATTCTAGTTTCTTCAAAATAGCCACCCTTTGCTCTAATTACTTTTTCGCACACTTTTGGCATTCTCTCGCTGAGCTTCAAGAGGTAGTCACTTGAAATGGTTTTCACTTCACAGGGGTCATAGTTTTGATGCCTTCAGTGACAATCTACAATGTAAATAGTCATGAAAATAAAGAAAATGCATTGAAATGAGGTGTGTCCAAAATTTTGGCCTGTACTGTGTATAAATCTATATATAGGGTTCTTGGCCCTGCACTCTTTAGTATTTACATGCTGCCGCTGGGTGACATCATACGCAAGTACGGTGTTAGCTTTCACTGTTATGCTGATGACACTCAACTCTACATGCCCCTAAAGCTGACCAACACGCCGGACTGTAGTCAGCTGGAGGCGTGTCTTAATGAAATTAAACAATGGATGTCCGCTAACTTTTTGCAACTCAACGCTAAGAAAACGGAAATGCTGATTATCGGTCCTGCTAGACACCAACATCTATTTAATAATACCACCTTAACATTTGACAACCAAACAATTAAACAAGGAGACTCGGTAAAGAATCTGGGTATTATCTTCGACCCAACTCTCTCGTTTGAGTCACACATTAAGAGTGTTACTAAAACGGCCTTCTTTCATCTCCGTAATATCGCTAAAATTCGTTCCATCTTGTCCACTAGCGACGCTGAGATCATTATTCATGCGTTCGTTACGTCTCGTCTCGATTACTGTAACGTATTATTTTCGGGCCTCCCTATGTCTAGCATTAAAAGATTACAGTTGGTACAAAATGCGGCTGCAAGGCTTTTGACAAAAACAAGAAAGTTTGATCATATTACGCCTATACTGGCTCACTTGCACTGGCTTCCTGTGCACTTAAGATGCGACTTTAAGGTTTTACTACTTACGTATAAAATATTACACGGTTTAGCTCCAGCCTATCTCGCCGATTGTATTGTACCATATGTCCCGACAAGAAATCTGCGTTCAAAGAACTCCGGCTTATTAGTGATTCCCAGAGCCAAAAAAAAGTCTGCGGGCTATAGAGCGTTTTCTATTCGGGCTCCAGTACTCTGGAATGCCCTCCCGGTAACAGTTAGAGATGCTACCTCAGTAGAAGCATTTAAGTCCCATTTTAAAACTCATTTGTATAATCTAGCCTTTAAATAGACCCCCCCTTTTTTAGACCAGTTGATCTGCCGTTTCTTTTCTTCTCTCCTCTTCTCCCCTGTCCCTTGCGAGGGGGAGTCGCATAGGTCCGGTGGCCATGGATGAAGTGCTGGCTGTCCAGAGCCGGGACCCCGGGTGGACCACTAGCCTGTGCATCGGTTGGGGACATCTCTGCGCTGCTGACCCGTCTCCGCTCGGGATGGTTTCCTGTTGGCCCCGCTGTGGACTGGACTCCCGCTGATGTGTTGGATCCACTGTGGACTGGACTTTCACAATGTTATGTCAGACCCACTCGACATCCGTTGCTTTCGGTCTCCCCTAGAGGGGGGGGGTTACCCACATATGCGGTCCTCTCCAAGGTTTCTCATAGTCATTCACCGACGTCCCACTGGGGTGAGTTTTTCCTTGCCCGTATGTGGGCTCTGTACCGAGGATGTCGTTGTGGCTTGTACAGCCCTTTGAGACACTTGTGATTTAGGGCTATATAAATAAACATTGATTGATTGATTGATATATATATCTATATATATTATTGTTTTTTATTTATTTATTTTTAAATTTTTAAATTTTTAATTTTTTTTGCTTCCGCTTCTTTAAAAGTAATACGGCATCTCAACTTTCAATTTCTAACCTGATTGGATCATAGAAAAATAAAATCCATGTAATACACTCGTAAATTAATATGATTCAATGAAGAAAAATTAATGTTGTCCAAGCTTGTTTGGATTCTTCCCATGTAACTATGAAAGGACAGCTCTGTCTTTTCATGTAATCGAATAAAAACAAGATTTTCAAACAAAAATAAAAAATATTTGCAATAGAGATGTCCAATAATGGCTTTTTTGCCGATACGATATCCCAATATTGTCCAACTCTTAATTACCGATTCCGATATCAAACGATACCGATATATACAGTTGTGGAATTAACACATTATTATGCCTAATTTTGTTGTGATGCCCCGCTGGATGCATTAAACAATGTAGCAAGTTTTTCCCAAATAAATCAACTCACGTTATGGAAAAAAATGCCATGGAGGTTGGGAGGGGGGGGGTCTAGGGGGCAGCGGGGGTGTATATTGTAGCGTCCCGGAAGAGTTAGTGCTGCAAGGGGTTCTGGGTATTTGTTCTGTTGTGTTTATGTTGTGTTACGGTGCGGATGTTCTCCCGAAACGTGTTTGTCATTCTTGTTTGGTGTGGGTTCACAGTGTGGCGCATATTTGTGTTAAAGTTGTTTATACGGCTACCCTCAGTGTGACCTGTATGGCTGTTGACCAAGTATGCCTGCATTCACTTGTGTGTGTGTGAAAAAACGTAGATATTATGTGATTGGATTGGCACGCAAAGGCAGTGCCTTTCAGGTTTATTGGCGCTCTGTACTTCTCCTTATGTCCGTGTACACAGCGGAGTTTTAAAAAGTCATAAATTTTACTTTTTGAAACCGATACCGATAATTTCCGATATTACATTTTAAAGCATTCATCGGCCGATAATATCGGCAGTCCGATATTATCGGACATTTTTAATAACTAGAAAAAGTAAGAATTAAGCAGTGGTGTGGCGTCAGAGCTAATAAGACTTTCTCTGCTGGCCAGGCCCGGCCCTAACCAATCTGGCGCCCCAGGCAAGATTTTAGGTGGCGCCCCCCCCCCCCCCCACATCGGCAGTGAAGTGTATATACTCACAAGAAACTGAATAGCTTTGTCTTTGACCTTTTTTTTACTTAAAGAAAGCAAATTAACAATCAGAATAAAAATAAAAAGAATAAATAAATGAATACAAAAAATAAAAAATTAATATATGAAATACAATATTTTTTACATACATAAACACAAAATAAATCGTGTCAACAAGTTGCATAAAATAAATTAAAAATACAATATAAATAAGGCACTGC
Source organism: Entelurus aequoreus (assembly GCF_033978785.1). Lineage (NCBI taxonomy): Eukaryota > Metazoa > Chordata > Actinopteri > Syngnathiformes > Syngnathidae > Entelurus > Entelurus aequoreus. Next base: position 10,571,002 of record NC_084755.1, read on the forward strand.
ACAAAACAAAATATCAAACCAGTATGACTTTAACAACTATATTACAAAAAAAGGGGATCCTACAGAGTTCTCTATTTGTGCTTTTTAATATTGCATTAACTAGAATGACTTACAAATGACTGTACACCACCCCCTCATCAACATCACAACTAACCAGAAGGCAATAACAATGTAAACAAAAAACACCTGCTTAAAAGATCTAATACAAATGTCCCTGAGGAATGTAAGGTGGGAGTACTGTAATTACCTAACGTTACATTATTATTTTCCATAACAATTTAGCCCCCTCCCCAATATTAACCCGACGTTAAAACAGAACTAGCTATTTATTGATTAGCAATTGCCGAATCATGTAACATTAGCTTAATGCTAAAAAGCCAGGTTACTATCACATTCTGTCACAGACAAATAATTTCATGTAGGCTAACGTTACCTACCTGCTACCTCTGTCTTTTTCTCGTTTCTTCTCCTCTTCTTTTCTCTTTTTTCTTCCCTGGGCACCTGACAGTTTTGGCCGTTTTGACATCTTGTGTTGATTTTTTGATGTGGTGACGTCCAAAAAGAGTCATGATACGGGAAGGTAGGGGGCGCACCGTGCGGGAGGGGCGGGGGGGGGGGGGGGGGTGTAATGTTGTAACAAATAATATTTCTATTAAATAGGCTTTACTTTGTATTTTAATTAACGTGGGATTATTTTTTGTATTTAGAAATAATAGTACCAACTTTTTTTTTTTCTCCAACATTTGTGGCACTGGCGTGGCGCCCCCTGCTGGACGGCGCCCTTAGCATTTGCCTATACGGCCTATGCCACGGGCCGGCCCTGCTGCTGGCCGAACATAACCAGAAATCATGATCATAATTAAAGTTACAATAATTTTTTTTATTTACTTTCCCTAAATATCTAAAAGTATTCAAATGATTCCCGGGTGCGGCCACTGCTGCTGCTCACTGCTCCCCTCACCTCCCAGGGGGTGATCAAGGGTGATGGGTCAAATGCAGAGAATAATTCTGCCACACCTAATGTGTGTGACAATCATTGGTACTTTAACTTTAAGTTAATATTCTCTTCATGTCATATTATGCTCCTTCCAGTGCTGTTTGTTTTTAGTTTGTTTACCATGAATTGATTAACGTGGACCCCGACTTAAACAAGTTGAAAAACTTATTTGGGTGTTACCATTTAGTGGTCAGTTGTACGGAATAAAAGTTTAATTCAATCAATCAATCCAATCAGAATTCAGCTAACTTATGTTGCCATGCTGTTCGAAATCAGCCCGAGACCTTCAGAATCAACAATGCGGACGTCCGTGCACTGTAAGTGAACAAACACATACAGTTGATAGACAGTTGCCATAGCCAATCAGATCAGGAGTTGTTGCCAGTAAGGCCTTCTAGCTGGCCTCACGTTGAACGTGACTTTTACGCGTCCTGTGATTGGATACTCATCGGGACCGTTAGCGGATGAATTTGAGAACATATAGAGTTGATAGACAGTTGCGATAGCCAATCAGATCACAAGTTGTTGACAGTAGCCTATCTAAGTAGTCTGATGTTAACGAGTCTGTGATTGGATACTCACTTGTCACTCCAAAGTGAGTATCCAATCACAAGCTTCAATTTAGCAGGAAGCAGGAAGTGTTGCGCCGTAGCCAGACCGGGATAGCAGAGAAGGAGAACAAAACGTTGATTAGGTGGCAGATATATATTTGCAAGGTCATTTTCATGAAGGATATTTAAAGAGAAACTACATCTTGTGAGACGATGTCGGCCAACCCCGGAAGCTAGCTCAGCTGTTCTGGCGATGACATGGGGAAATGCTCGCCATTTCCACTCGAATAAGCCGACGACGAGGGGTACCACTGGCTTATAAATGGTGTTATAAATTCAAATATTTTTTTTTTCGCTTTTAATATGTTTTTTGTAATTTTTATTTTGACAGTACCATAGGGCTGTGCGATATAGCCTTTTATTAATATCTCAATATTTTTAGGCCATGTCACGATACACGATATATATCTCGATATTTTGCCTTAGCCTTGAATGAACACTTGATGCATATAATCACAGCAGTATGATGATTCTATGTGTCTACATTAAAACATTCTTGTTCATACAGCATTAATACATGCTCATTTTAAACTTTCATACAGAGAGGGAAATCACAACTAAGGTCATTTACCAAAAATTTGTTTATTAAGCAGTGGCAAAAACATTCATGTCATTTCAAAACAGAAAGTGCAAGATTGTCAGAGACATTTTAAAACAAGCTATTAGTGCACTTTTGTGCATGATGTCACTAAGATGACATATCAAAACAACACTAAATGAAAGTGCACTTTTTGTACAGAACGCCACTACAATAGTTTAAAACAAATAAAATGCACTTTTGTGCATGATGTCACACAAGATATTTCAATAACCGTCAAATAAAAATGAGCTGCATAATAGGAAATCAAATAGTGTATGTCTTTCACTATGTGGTAGGTTCCTGCGGACGTCATCTCTGTGATATCTGTTTTTGACTATTTTTTTCATACGGTGTTGATGTGGAAATGGTTGCTTGGGCATTTTGTTGGTATAGCACCGGCCGAGATGTTGACACTCTTCATTCTCTAGCAGGTGACTTTTCAAATGATGCTACAAATTAGCAGTAATGCTACTTTTTGTAGCAACGCGTTAGCCGCATACTTGACATATTACGGTTGTCTGTTCAACATCTTGCCGCTTGAAGCCAAACCACCGTCAAATAAAAAGATTGATGTGTAATTAGCGTAGTATATAGGGGTTCCTGCTACCTCGGAGGGGATTGTCGGGACAGAGATGACTGTTTGGGAACGCAAAGCGTCCCATTTATTAACAATAAATCTTTCTATCATTCAATCAAACTTTCACATCTTTGACATGGCGAACAGCATTTGTGCAGAGTACAAATAATACAACGGTGCAAAGTAATACAAAGTGCTCGCCTGTACGTTATCAAAATAACCAGCCTACCGGTATATGAAAAGTCAGTCTTTAATCATTGTGTCATCGTCTTCCTCCCGCGTACTAAAACCACCGAAATCCTCTTCGTCGATGTCGGAGAAGAACAGGCCGTAAATAAGCCGCAGGGACCAGAACGAGGGGAAAAAGTAGCGGCTTATAGTCCGGAAATTACGGTAACTATGAAAGGACAGCTCTGTCTTTTCATGCAATCGAACAAAAACAAGATTTTCAAACAAAAATAACAAATATTTGCAATAGAGATGTCCGATAATGGCTTTTTTGCCGATACGATATTCCGATATTGTCCAACTCTTAATGACCGATTCCGATATCAAACAATACCGATATATACAGTTGTGGAATTAACACATTATTATACCTAATTTTGTTGTGATGCCCCGCTGGATGCATTAAACAATGTAGCAAGTTTTTCCAAAATAAATCAACTCACGTTATGGAAAAAAATGCCATGGAGGTTGAGGTGGGCGGGGTTGGGGGGCGGGGGGGTCTGGGGGATAGCAGAGAAGGAGAACAAAAAGTTGATTAGGTGGCAGATATATATTTGCAACGCTATTTTTAAGAAGGATACTTAAAGAGAAACTACATCTTGTGAGACTCGGCCAACCTCGGAAGCTAGCTCAGCTGTTCTGGCGATGAAATGGGGAAATGCTCACCATTTCCACTCGAATAAGCGGATGACGAGGGGTACCACTGGCTTATACGGCGTCGAATAGGTGCCATAAATTGTGAGTTCAAATATTACATTTTTTCACCTTTAATGTTTTTTGCAATTTTAATTTTGACAGTACCATATAAGATATGCTTTAATTGCTGATGCGTTTTAATTGATTTTTAAATGCGCCAGAAAATAACTTGTTTTGTACACTGTTGCTGTGATTCAATGCGCAGTAGGGTGTAAATGTGTTTCTGTATAGTATTTCTCCAGCAATGGTCATGTGGTGACATAAATGATGGTATTTTGAGAGGTAATTAATGAAGTCGGACATCACTGAAGGCCTGGGTGGGAAACGCACGGCCCGCCACTGGAAATAATATTTACATTTTCAATAAAAAACAGTACTTTTAAAAATTTGTGGCCATGCTAGATGTGTTTCCACTGTCATATGGCTTTCTTGTGCCACAGTGCCTACACACAGTCACTGTTTTATCCACTAACCTCTTTCCTTCATCATTGTATTTGACAGGGAAGCCAAAATGCTCCCATGCAGGGGATTTCAGTGTTTCCCATAAACTGCCAAGATACCTGTGGCGGTGGGGGCGTGGCTATGGGCGTGGTCACCATGACATCATCGAATAATTTGCATAATTTACTACAATGATAGATTTTCTCTAAAAAGGCTAAAAAAATTTATACTTACTAATTAATAATAACAGTTTTGTTTTAGACATCCATCCATCCATCCATTTTCCAATATAATTACAACACTTTATGTACATATTTATATACAGATTTGAACAATAAGTTATTCACTGAAATATATTTATTAATTGTGGTTCTTACAAAAAATATATCTTATAAAATATAAAAGCTAAAATGTCTCATAAAGCTCTGCCCATTTAATTAGTGCATACTAAATAATTTAACTTTAGCCTACTACTACAACCATATTATTTACCAGCAACATAAAGTGAAACAGAGGCAGAGGTGTCCTGCCACAGTCAGTAACAAATAAACAAAAAACAGTAGTGGTGGTAGATAGACACAGAGCTTCATCAAACATCTGATCCACTGAACAAAGAGCTCCAAAAATCTTGAACTTTAGACTGCCATCAGTTTTACTCCCTACACTTAACCATGTGTTTCCTACTGCCTGCAGACTTTGCACCCTTTGTTATATACACATGTTGTGTTTCTAATATAAATACATTTAATAAAGTCAAATACAAATAAGGCAACAAGAGAAGTATCCTACACTTCTCTTTTGTAAAGTAAATCTGAACAGCCGATATGGGCATCTACATCAACTATATGATTTGCCTGAAAAGCTGGAGAGGACAAAAAAAAAAAAAAAATTTATTTTTATTTTTATTTCTTTAATTTTTTTATTTGTGGCGGACGTAATTCTTTCGTGGCGGGCCGCCACAAATAAATGAATGTGTGGGAAACACTGCTATTGCAAGAATGTATTAATAATTGTCTCAGAAATATATTAAAAGGCAAGTAATACTAAATTGTTTTTTTTACAACAGGATCAGATCTTCTTTTGCCTTTGCAAAAGAGCCGAACTTCTAATCCTACCACAATGCACATTCTAAGTGCGTCAGTGGCACGTCTGGACCTCAGGTGGACTTAAGACTTGCTTTTGGCATAGATTACAGTTTAGGCGCACGGTCAAAGTCACGGTAAGTGTGCATAATTGCTCCCTTTCCAAGAATTTCTTATGTTAACTACATAATGTGTGTTTCTATGTACACCACAGACACAAGAGAGCTGGGTTCAAATGCCATGGCCCTTCTTACAGCAGGATGGCTTCTATTGATATTACTAGTCAACACGCCAAAGGATTTTGCTGCTGCAGGTTAGATACAGTAATACCGACTTTTTTATGTCACTGCAATGAGTTGTACATGTCCTGGGTGTTTTTTATAATCGATCAGCCAATATTAATATGCAGAATTAAGACGCTTTTGTTGTACAAAGTTTGTGGTTTGCAGACGCATCTGTGTTGGTTGTACTATGCGGCAGAAGTGACATGAAGAATGTGACTTCCTGTTTACGTGCAGTTGCTTGTCAAGCACTGTACCGACACATGAGACGACTGCTTAACATTACTGTACTGTATTTGATCCTTGAGCACTACATTTAATTTAAAAATACCATTATCAGTAGTAATTACAGTGTATCCGGAAAGTACAGTATTCACAGGGCTTCACTTTTTTCACATTTATGTTACAGCCTTATTCCAAAATGGAATACATTCATTTTTGTCCTTAAAAGTAATCTCAGTAAAATTAAAATAATGATATTTGGTAACAGTAGAAGGGAAGGTCAAACACAAATACAAATCGACAAAGTAGATATTGAAAGGGTAAAAGAAAACACGTTTTGGGGTGTAATAATAGATGATAAAATGAATTGGAAATCTCATGTAAAAAATATACAACATAAAGTAGTAAGAAACACGTCAATAATGAATAAAGCAAAATATGTTCTAGACCAAAAATCACTTCATATTTTCTACTGATCGCTAATGTTACATACAGTATCTGAGTTATTGTGTAGAAATATGGGGAAACAACCAAAAATGTGGGCTTCATTCACTAACTGCGTTACAAAAAAGATCAGTTGGAATAATACATAATGTTGGATATAGAGGACATACAAACCCTTTATTTATTGAATCAAAAATATTGAAATCAAATGATTTGGTGCATTTGCATACAGCTACAATTTTGCACATGCACACTACATCCTGCTACCCAAGGATGTACAACAATTCTTCTCAACAAAATAGGAGAAGTATAACCTTAGAGGAAAATCTCATACATTTGTATGCTCGTACAACACTTAAAACCTTTAGCATATCTATATGTGGAATCAAATTATGGAATGGATTAACAAAATTAATTGAACAAAGCACCATATTTTTTTTATTTATTTATTTTTTTCATAGAGAAATACAATCATGTGTGCTTACGGACTGTACCCCTGCAGACTGTATTGATCTATATTGATATATAATGTATATATTGTGTTTTTTATGTTGATTTAATTTAAAAATTAAAAATAAAAAAATAAAAAAATATAATTTTTTTAAATTTCTTGTGCGGCCCGGTACTAATCGGTCCACGGACCGGTACCGGGCTGCAGCCCGGTGGTTGGGGACCACTGTCGTAGACTAGCAAACTAGCGCCACAATTTAAAGAACAACATAAACACTGTTAAATGCGTTTCAAATTGGTAAAATGTACCACTGATTGTATCGTAACATGAATACTTGAACTGGATTCAAATTAGCAACATGCGTGTTTAAAAAGTGAAGAACCACACTGCAAAAACTGAAATCTAAGTAAGATTAAATATCTCAAATAAGGGTGATATTTGCTTATTTTCTGTCTGAGGAGATAATTCTTCTCACTAAGCAGATTTTATGTTAGAGTGTTTTACTTGTTTTAAGTGTTTTGGTCCTAAATGATCTCAGTAAGATATTACAGCTTGTTGCTGAGATTTGATGACCTATATTGAGTAAAACATGCTTGAAACTAGAATATCCACTGTTGCAAAGCTGTGTCATCAACACTCACAAGTATAAAACTACTTTTTTCAAAGTAAGAATTTATTATTTCAAGCATGAAATAAAAAATCATGACTTTGACACAATTGTGTCTCATAATTAAAACAGACGACAGCCAAATGGACTTTGCTGTTTTATTTTCAATTAAACAATATAGAAAATACGTACTCATATAGTAGTACAGTTGGCACAGTACAGCAAACTGACAGTTAATATTTAAACGTTTAACATGTGACATTTCTAACAATTTTTAACAGAAATAGTTCATGCACATTCAGATAAATTCTTCAAAATTACAATAAAAAAAAAATTGGTCGGGGGCCGGTTTGTAAATATATATATATATATATATATATATATATATATATATATATATATATATATATATATATATATATATATATATATATATATATATATATATATTCCTTGCGCACTAATTGACTGAAAGAGCATGCACTTGGCGCGATGATGTCATGTTATCGATGGGAAAATGCATTTTTAGACAATAGACCCCGAGAGTAACAAGCGGTTGCCTTGTTGCCTTTCCATTAAGAACAATAAATTAGTTTTCTATCAAGAAAAGTGCACTTGTTATTAGAGAGAAAATACTTATTTTAAGGTATTTTTGGGTTCATTGAGGTTAGCAAATTTGACTTCTTTTGGAAAGTCTTGACAAGCCAAATGTTCTTATTCTATTGGCAGATAATTTTGCTTAGTTCAAGTAAAATGCCCCTAACTTTTGTATTTTTTTTTCTTGTTTTTGAACACTGACTTTTTGCAGTGCAGCTACTGTATTGCAGTGCATTCTGGCATTTAACCTTCAATGCTTTTATTTGACGCGAATGCGTAACAAAAGTCACCAGAGTCATTGGAGAACAACATGGAACGTTGACTATTTTGACAATTATAAGTTGTAATTTAATTAATTTCAACCTCTTCTGTTTACTAGGTCCTCCAGATCGCGATTTTCAACCCAAGTGTTACATTCCATGTGAGGACAACAACTGCTGGGAACTACATATTCATTGCGATTGGGGTCATGCATTTGAGCCTCAGGTCCCTGTAAAATATAGTCTACACTGGCAGACGGCGCATAGCGAGTAAGTACAATTAATAAGACGTTCCTCAGCGAACAAAAATCCCAGCATCTGGAAATATTATCACTGTTCTTTTTGCTTCCAGCGAGGGCAATGTGACAACTGGGGCCAGTTTGAACGGCGTTATCAACCGTGTGCACTTTTTCATGAACAGTAAACTGCGTGTTTGGGTCCAGGCTGAGAGCCAACAGGGTTCTGCTAAATCCCTTGAGGTTGTCTTCAACACAGGACACATCAGTAAGTCCAGGACACACTAGGGCTGCACGAATAATCCGTTTTACATCATTATCCTATTAATTAACTATGACAATGTACTCCTTTGCCATGTCTTTCCTCGTACTATCGTCTATACCAGTGTTTTTCAACCACTGTGCCGCGGCACCCTACTGTACCGTGAGATATTGTCTGGTGTGCCGTGGGAGATTATGTAATTTCACCTAATTGGGTTAAAAATATATTTTTCCAACCAGTAATTATAATCCGTAAATGTGCCGTTGTTGAGTGTCTGCACTGTCTAGAGCTCAGCAGAGTAACCGTGTAATACTCTTCCGTACCAGTAGGTGGCAGCAGGTAGCTAATTGCTTTGTAGATGTCGGGAACGACGACGATGGTTTGCAGGTAAAAAGGTGTCTAATGCTTAAACCAAAAATAAACAAAAGACGAGTGCCGCTAAGAAAAGGCATTGAAGCATAGGGAAGGCTATGCAAAACTAAAACTGAACTGGCTGCAAAGTAAACAAAAACCGAATGCTGGACGACAGCAAAGACTTACAGCGTGTGGAGCAGACGGCGTCTTCTTTTCTCCATGTATTTAAACAACCTGCCATCTGTATGTGAGGATGTAAATATCCAGATGTATGCAGATGACACGGTTATTTATACTTGGGGAAAGGATGCTGAAACGGTTGCCAGAAAACTTACAGCAGCCATGGAGAAGGTGGCAAGATGGCTACATGACTCTTGTCTTACATTAAACATTAAGAAAACGGCAACAATGTATTTTGTAAACAAATATAAAATGTCATCCTTTCCAAATATAACGGTTAATAAGGAAATAATACAAAATGTTAGTGAATATCGTTACCTGGGTGTCATTTTAGAGCCAACACTTGGCTTTAAAAAACATATCAAACAGATGTGCCAGAGTCTTAAATACAACATAAAAACGTTCAAATGTATCAGGAATTCATTAACATTGGAGGCAGCTCAAACTTATTTTAATGCAGTGATTATGTCTCGTTGTTATTATTGTATAACATGTCGGTCGCAGGCAAGCAAAATGACACTGAGGCCATTGGAAACTTTGCACAATCGCTCAAAATCCTTGACCGAAAACCACACCACCACCATCACTGTTTAGTTCTCCAAAAATATAGATTTTTAAATTTAGCTAACATTCAAAGATTAGCACCAATACAAATGGCCCATCGAATCCTAAATAACACTGCACCAGCGCCACTTAAGCACTTTGTCCAGTTTACATACATACATACGTAAATGAGGTGTGGTTGTATTGTATATTAAGTATGTGTCCATGAAAGGGCATTTTATGACTTTTTTCTTAATACTTGTGTATGATTTTATTGTCATAATTAGGGATGTCCGATAATGTCTTTTTGCCGATATCCGATATTCCGATATTGTCCAACTCTTTAATTACCGATACCGATATCAACCGATACCGATATCAACCGATATATACAGTCGTGGAATTAACACATTATTATGTCTAATTTGGACAACCGGGTATGGTGAAGATAAGGTCCTTTTAAAAAAAAATTATAAAATAAAGTAAGATAAATAAATTAAAAACATTTTCTTGAATAAAAAAGAAAGTAAAACAATATAAAAACAATTACATAGAAACTAGTAATTAATGAAAATGAGTAACATTAACTGTTAAAGGTTAGTACTATTAGTGGACCAGCAGCACGCACAATCATGTGTGCTTACGGACTGTATCCCTGCAGACTGTATTGATATATATTGATATATAATGTAGGAACCAGAATATTAATAACAGAAAGAAACAACCCTTTTGTGTGAATGAGGAGGGAGATTTTTTGGATTGGTGCATTAATTGTAAGTGTATCTTGTGTTTTTTATGTTGATTTAATTTAAAAAAACAAAAAAACAAAACAAAAACGATACCGATAATAAAAAAACGATACCGATAATTTCCGATATTACATTTTAACGCATTTATCGGCCGATATCGGCAGGCCGATATTATCGGACATCCCTAGTCATGATTTTATTGCATGATTTTTGTATCCCTTTAATTTAGGTAGCCAGGAACTGCAGATGGAAATTAGCTATTTAGCTATAATCTGGTACAGAACATATCTGTCTTTGAGCTTAATGTTTCTGTGCATTGTCCCTTCAAATTAAGACTAAACTATAATCAGCAACAAAATAGGAGCGCAAGACAAGAACTAAAACACTACACCCAGGACAACACCAAAAAACTCCAAATAAGTCACAATGTGATGTAACAGGTGGTGACAGTACACCTACTTTGAGGCAAGAGCTATAGTGATGCATGCTTGGTTATGGTTGGAATTCATATCAAACAATTGCGAGAACGACTTTTTACTGTCAATATCAGCTGCTGGGTTTAATTTTTTTGTGTTTTTTGCTGATGGTGTGCCTCAGAATTTTTTCAATGAAAAAAATGTACCTTGGTTTAGAAAAGGTTGAAAAACACTGATCTATACATCCGGTTTCGCTCTGCTGCTATGTAGTTACTTTCAAAACAGGGGTGTCAGAGTTGTTTTTATTGAGGACCACATGTCAATTATGGCTGCCCTCAGAGGGCCGCTTGTAACAGTGAATATACGGTATATGAATATAAATGTATATTAACCTTGTAAACAATTGTATCTAATATTCAAGTATTTATTTTTGATAATCCAAAAAATGCGTGGAATATATTGTTGCATGATTACAAAACCCAAAACCAGTGAAGTTGGCACCTTGTGTAAATGGTAAATAAAAACAGAATACAATGATTTGCAAATCTTTTTCAACTTATATTCAATTGAATAGACTGCAAAGACAAGATATGTAATGTTCACACTGGAAAACTTAATTTTTTGCAAATTTTAGCTAATTTGGAATTTGATGCCTGCAACATGTTTCAAAAAAGCTGGTACAAGTGGCAAAAAAGACTGAGAAAGTTGAGGAATGCTCATCAAACACTTATTTGGAACATCCCACAGGTGAACAGGCTGATTGGGAACAGGTGGGTGCCATGATTGGGTATAAAAGCAGCTTCCATGAAATGCTCAGTTATTCACAAACAAGGATAGGGCGAGGGTCACCACTTTGTGAACAAATGCCTGAGCAAATTATTTAAGAACAACATTTCTCAACGAGCTAATGCAAGGAATTTAGGGATTTCACCATCTACGGTCTGTAATATCATCAAAAGGTTCCGAAAATCTGGAGAAACCACTGCACCTGAGCAGCAATGTCCATGACCTTCGATCCCTCCGGGGGGTGTATATTGTAGCGTCCCGGAAGAGTTAGTGCTGCAAGGGGTTCTGGATATTTGTTCTGTTGTGTTTATGTTGTGTTACAGTGCGGATGTTCTCCCGAAATGTGTTTGTCATTCTTGTTTGGTGTGGGTTCACAGTGTGGGGCATATTTGTAACAGTGTTAAAGTTGTTTATACGGCAACCCTCAGTGTGACCTGTATGGCTGTTGACCAAATATGCCCTGCATTCACTTGTGTGTGTGAAAAGCCGTAGATATTATGTGATTGGGCCGGCACGCAAAGGCAGTGCCTTTAAGGTTTATTGGCGCTCTGTCCTTCTCCCTACGTCCGTGTACACAGCGGCGTTTTAAAAAGTCATACATTTTACTTTTCGAACCGATATCGATAATTTCCGATATTACATTTTAAAGCATTTATCGGCCGATAATATCGGCAGTGCGATATTATCGGACATCCCTAATAAAAACCATTGAAATTGGAAAAACATTGAAAATTGAAAACCACACTTTCGAAGAAAACAATCGTAATTTTCTTTTTGGCCAAAATTGTGCAGCCCGAGGACACACTGCTCTTTATTTAGGTGTTTTGTTTTAAGTTGAGTGTTCTTTTACGTATTTTGTAAAAAATCTCCTCCCTGTAGTGAAACCAGCCCGACCTAAGATTGTGTGGAGCCAACAAGATCCTTTGGAAATTTCCTGGAATTCCGCCTGTAATGAGCCACACCTCTCTTTGGGATCGTGCGATGTGCGATATTGTACTGAGGTGGACAAAACCTGGATTGAGGTACCTTTTTAAATCTAATGCAGGGGTGTCCACATACAAAAAAATCGGAAGATGCGATAGGCCACTTTGATATTTTTGTATATTTAAATTTCTTTAAATAAAAAGGCTAAAAAATACTTTTTAGTTGTGTGTTTGTCAGGTTCCAAAACTGATGACATCTATTAAACAAGACAAGAGGCAAAGAATTAAACAGAGACAGAATTCAATTTGGACTAAATTGAGTAGACACGCCTGGACACGCTGTACTCTTGTACAGTCTCCAGCATGCTCTGCCAAAAGATTGCATGCCTCCTTCTTTTATTTTGGACCCTCCCCGACCACATGGCCACCTTTGTTTCCAAAGGACAAAGGTCACAAAAAGTTCACAGAAAAGGTCGTAAACAATTCACAGGAAAGGTCAGTTCAAAAAGAGTTTGTAAAATAGTTCAAAAAGAGTTCCATAAAATAGTTCAAAAAGAGTTCCATAAAATAGTTCAAAAAGAGTTCGTAAAATACTTCAAAAAGAGGTCGTCTGGAAATTGGGCAGATCCTGTCATCTCTCCGTTATGAAGTCCTTGGGCCAGAACAACATCCTTCTGTTGATTACCATACATGAAAGAACACAGGAACACCTTCATCTTGCTCCCCCCCCCCCTACACAGTGGAGTTTTACGAGCCTTATTCTTGGTAGGTTTCAAAGACAGCTTTTGTCTTCTTGTCAGGAACTCAATGTAATACAAAGTTTTTGTGATAATTTAGAAACAATAATTCTAACAGTGTTATTAGTATAAGGTATAAAGGAAGGGGAATCTCTATCCTCATTCAAAACCGCAATAAAAGTTCACCTCCAGGCAGCTACAACCCTAAACTAACACCTTCCCCGGATTGCTAATAATCAAATGTAAACAATCAAATGCAGATACTTTTTTTTATGCCTTCTGATCTCTCTCTCTCTCTCTCTCTCTCTCTCTCTCTCTCTCTCTCTCTCTTTCTCTCTCTATGTCCACTACTTGCTGTCCATATCCTACCCCCCCCCCCCCACACCCCTGATTGTAAATAATGTAAATAATTCAATGTGATTATCTTGTGTGATGACTGTATTATGATGATCGTATATATGATAGTATATATCTGTATCATGAATCAATTTAAGTGGACCCCGACTTAAACAAGTTGAAAAACTTATTCGGGTGTTACCATTTAGTGGTCATTTGTACGGAATATGTACTTCACTGTGCAACCTACTAATAAAAGTCTCAATCAATCAATCAATCAATAGTTATTATAGTGGGAGTATTGACATTTCCACATTTTATCTTTTCATTGTGTCCATTTTTTCTCTCAATTTAATTTATTTTTTTCTTTTTAACATAGGAAAAAATTGGAGCAAACGTCAACTACGAATTCTACGGTGAAGTCCAGCCTGCTGTGTTCTATGAATTTCAAGTTCGTTGTTCCTGTGCGACGGGATTGATGAGCGACTGGAGTGCAAGCCATAGAATAAAAAGCTTGGAAGCAGGTTAGCTTTTTGCTTCTAAGGTGGTTAGGCAAAAGTTAAAAAAGAGGAAGGATCTATTATCTAGCTATTCAAACGTTACTAGTTTTAACATTTGGAGCCGGACTTGTTGTTTCAGCTCCCACTGGAGAGATGGACGTATGGGAGGATTGTGGAGTGCCTGCCACCAATATTGTTTGCGTTATTACTTGGAAGGTAGGTAGCTTTTTTTGGACAATCTTTTATGAATAATAACTGTACAATATTTGACTTGGATAGATTCACAATTGCACAGTGCCACTTATCAAATTTCACTTCATATTAAGTATATTTACTAGAAAAAATTGCGAGCGACTTCCATATTTTCCAAAAACAATTTGAAATGTGGACTCGTCAGACCACAGAACACTTTTCCACTTTGCATCAGTCCATCTTAGATGAACTCGGGCCCAGCGAAGCCGGCGGCGTTTCTGGGTGTTGTTGATAAATGGCTTTCGCTTTGCATAGTAGAGTTTTAACTTGCTCTTACAGATGTAGCGACAAACTGTAGTTACTGACAGAGGTCTTCTGAAGTGTTACTGAGCCCATGTGGTGATATCCTTTACACACTGATGTCACTTTTTGATGTAGTACCGCCTGAGAGATCGAAGGTCCGTAATATCATTGCTTACGTGCAGTGATTTCTCCAGATTTTCTGAACATTTTGATGATATTACGGACCGTAGATGGTGAAATCCCTAAATTCCTTGCAATAGCTCGTTGAAAAATGTTGTTCTTTAACTTTTCGACAATTTGCTCAAGCATTTGTTCACAAAGTGGTGACCCTCGCCCCATCCTTGTTTGTGAATGACTGAGCATTTCATGGAAGCTGCTTTTATACCCAATCATGGCACCCACCTGTTCCCAATTAGCCTGTCCACCTGTGGAATGTTCCAAATAAGTGTTTGATGAGCATTCCTCAACTTTCTCAGTCTTTTTTGCCACTTGTGCCAGCTTTTTTCAAACATGTTAAGCATCAAATTCCAAATGAGATAATATTTGCAAAAAATAACAAAGTTTCCTAGTTCGAATGTTAAGTATCTTGTCTTTGCAGTCCATTCAATTCAATATGATTTGCAAATCATTGTATTCTGTTTTTATTTACCATTTACTCAGTGTCCAGCTGTGAAAATGTACACATAATTTTTATGTATAAATAAAAATGTATACACTACCGTTCAAAAGTTTGGGGTAACCCAAACAATTTTGTGGAATAGCCTTAATTTCTAAGAACAAGAATAGACTGTCGAGTTTCAGATGAAAGTTCTCTTTTTCTGGCCATTTTGAGCGTTTAATTGACCCCACAAATGTGATGCTCCAGAAACTCAATCTGCTCAAAGGAAGGTCAGTTTTGTAGCTTCTGTAACGAGCTAAACTGTTTTCAGATGTGTGAACATGATTGCACAAGGGTTTTCTAATCATCAATTAGCCTTCTGAGCCAATGAGCAAACACATTGTACCATTAGAACACTGGAGTGATAGTTGCTGGAAATGGGCCTCTATACACCTATGTAGATATTGCACCAAAAACCAGACATTTGCAGCTAGAATAGTCATTTACAACATTAGCAATGTATAGAGTGTATTTCTTTAAAGTTAAGACTAGTTTAAAGTTATCTTCATTGAAAAGTACAGTGCTTTTCCTTCAAAAATAAGGACATTTCAATGTGACCCCAAACTTTTGAACGGTAGTGTACATCCTTTTTTCTAATGTAAAACAAGTGCCTATGCTCAATAAAGTATGTGATAGACAAAAGTGTGAACATTTGGCAAAGCATGCACTGTATTTGTGTTGCTTGTGCTGTGTTTTTCTGACAAATACACCACATGGTGGCACTGTTAAAAACCTAAGTTTTACCACATAAGTTGGATTGACTTGAAAGTTCTTACACAACTCTACAAAACACAGTCAGTTATAACCCCTAAATTTCGTAAACCCCATTGACACGACGTTTCACACGACCACCCTCCAGAAAAAACGTCTATTGAGTCACAGGCGGATCTGAGCAACTATTTGCCCATAAGTCATTAAGCATTAATCTAATGGTTAAACATTTTTGGAGGTATCTTTACAGTGGTACCTCCATTTTCTTCGTAATTCATTCCAAATAGTTAAACCGTAGACAAAAAACTAATTGCAGGGAGTCAGGGTAGGCAGGCGAGGCAGGATTTTGATTAAAAATTTAAAAACAAATAATTAAATAAATATGAATATTTCTCTAATAAACTGTGTTAAGTGTATTTTCTGTATGATCACAATAAATTATTCTTAGGAGAAACACTCTACATTTACACATTTCACCAGTGCAAGAAGCCGATATGAGGCTGCTGCTAGACGTTCCTGTCTGCTTAGTGCGTATGTGAACTTACCAATTTTTGGCAGTGCACTGAATGAATACACAATAACGAGGCAGTGCTTGTCATTCATTTTCTCATTGACTGTGTAAGCGAGTATTTACTGTCTGCTTTGGTGGGCAAGCATGTCAGCACTCAGCTGATGAGTAGAGTTGGAGTCGAGGAGAGAGCTACGTAGACCAGACCTGACTAAATTAAGGCTCGGGGGCCGCATGTGGCCCGTTAAGCTTTTCAATCTGGCCCGCCGGACATTGCCCAAAATTTTTTTTTGATCTTTAAGATGGAAACTGTAGCTGCCATTATGATGTACAGTGATGTTTTCAAATGACCGTAAGTCTTGAACGATACGCTGCAAAACGTCAGTGTTCAAAAACAAGAAAAAAAAATACAACAATTAGGGGTATTTTATTTGAACTAAGCAAAATTATCTGCCAATAGAACAAGAAAATTTGGCTTGTCAAGACTTTCCAAAACAAGTAAAATTAGCTAACCTCAATGAACCCAAAAATACCTTAAAATAAGTATATTCTCACTAATAACAAGTGCACTTTTCTTGGTAGAAAAAAAAAAGAGACCTTTTTGCTCAATATGTTGAAAAATATTCTTAAATTAAGTAAATGCTAGTGCCATTATCTTGACATAATGATATGCGCTCGGCATTACATTTCTTGAAACCAGCAAACTTATACTAAAAACTAATTTATTGTTCTTAATGGAAAGGCAACCGCTTGTTACTCTCGGGGCCTCCTAGCCGCTCAGGCAAATCATATGGTCTAAAAATGCATTTTTCCATCGATATCATGACATCATCGCGCCAAGTGCGTGCTCTTTCAGTCAATTATGTGCATATATACAACCCGGCCTGCGGTCAAATTTTTTTTAATTGTAATTTTGAAGAATTTATCTGAATGTGCATGAACTATTTCTGTTCAAAATTGTTTGAAACGTCACATGTTAAATTTTTTTTTTTTTTCATGCTTAAAATAAGAAATTATTACTTTAAAAAAGTAGTTTTATACTTGTGAGTGTTGATGACACAGCTTTGCAACAGTTGATATTCTAGTTTCAAGCATGTTTTACTCAATATAGGTCATCAAATCTCAGCAACAAGCTGTAATATCTTACTGAGATCATTTAGGACCAAAACCCTTAAAACAAGTAAAACACTCTAACATAAAATCTGCTTAGTGAGAAGAATTATTAGACAGAAAATAAGCAAATATAACCCTTATTTGAGATATTTAATCTTACTTAGATTTCAGTTTTTGCAGTGTACAGAGTATTTCAATGCTGTTGCAAATCATTGTATTCTGTTTTTATTTACCATTTACACAACGTGACAACTTCAAATGGCAACAGTGGAGGATTTTGGCATGCATATGCAAGTATGAGCCAGTCTGCCCCTCAACAAGAGGATAGAGAAAAATGATAAACTATCTTCAACTTTGGACAACTGGATTAAAAGATTAAAATGGCCAACTGATATAAATCTCTTTGGGTAAACCTCTACCATATATACCATACCATACCATACCAACTTTATTTATAAAGCCCTTTAAAAACAACCACAGTTGAAGAACAAAGGGCTGTACACCACAAAGAAATACAGGCAAAGGACAGACTAAAAAAATAACATTTAAAACAGAAGTAGAATACACATTGAAAAAGCAAATACAAATTATTCTAAGAACCATTTGTTAGATAAAAAGCAGTTAAAAAGTTAAAAACAGTTTAAAGTCCCATGCTGGGTTAAAAACCAGTGACCATGGGCTTAACGTGCAAAGCCAATGGGCCAAAGTCAACAGGGGGGAGCTCACAGGTACCACTAGGTCCAAACACTATTACTTCTGTCTTCTTTTCATTGAAATTTAAGAAATTTAGGGCCATCCAGGCCTTGATTTAATCAAGACAAGCAAGTAGAAATAATGAAATACCCATTAACGTAACTGAGGCAAAATACGTCACTACGGTCTCGAATTCCAAACGACTCGATTGGAGTAAGTTTGGAAAAAGGCAAGATGGTTTTATAAAATATGTCCGCCATGCCCCCCATGATTTGATTTAAAATTTTCAGGACTTACACTACCGTTCAGAAGTTTGGGGTCACATCGAAATGTCCTTATTTTTGAAGGAAAAGCACTGTACTTTTCAATGAAGATAACTTTAAACTAGTCTTAACTTTAAAGAAATACACTCTATACATTGCTAATGTGGTAAATGACTATTCTAGCTGCAAATGTCTGGTTTTTGGTGCAATATCTACATAGGTGTATCGAGGCCCATTTCCAGAAACTATCACTCCAGTGTTCTAATGGTACAATGTGTTTGCTCATTGGCTCAGAAGGCTAATTGATGATTAGAAAACCCTTGTGCAATCATGTTCACACATCTGAAAACAGTTTAGCTCGTTACAGAAGCTACAAAACTGACCTTCCTTTGAGCAGATTGAGTTTCTGGAGCATCACATTTGTGGGGTCAATTAAACGCTCAAAATGGCCAGAAAAAGAGAACTTTCATCTGAAACTCGACAGTCTATTCTTGTTCTTAGAAATGAAGGCTATTACACAAAATTGTTTGGGTGGCCCCAAACTTTTGAACGGTAGTGTACGTGGATCCCAAATACACAAAAACAGGTGCCAACAGGTTAGAAACGTTGGTTTTGCACAATAGGACCCCTTTAAACACCACTACAGTGCTGCTATAATAAAGTGATTAAAATGTCATAGACTATAGACTGTCAACTTTATTTTTTTGTGCAAAAGTATGCCATCTTATTTATGTCACATTGTCTTTTTTTTTTTTTTTACCCCTTTTGTTCCACTGCAGATGCTTCCTATATCCCAGGCTCACGGTCACATTCTGGGATATGAATGGACACTGTCCAAACACGGCAATGATGAATTCTTCAATGTTTCCACAGCCGAGCCGATGGGCTGGCTGGTATGCCATGAGATGCAATGCTACCTCAATTTGTCTTTAAAGAATGTAACGTCGGTCAATATATCGGCCTACAACGCCCAAGGTTCTACGGAGCCTTCTTACCTTGCCCTCCCAACAACAGGTACTGTATGTTCTGTGCAGATTGTCATAAAAGTTGCTATTTATTTGATTTGAAATTGTGGCGGGTGCTCCACATAATAGATCAAAAACAGGGTGAGACAGTCAGCCTCTTGCACATAGAGATCCTGCTAAGTTGACACATAGGAACAGATGATACCACATTTACTTCACACAGAAACCGGTGAAGTGGCATTCCAAATTTAGAATTTTAATTCAATTCATCTGAAGAGTTGTAATTTGGGCGGCACAGTGGCACAGGGGTTAGTGCGTGTGCCTCACAATACGAAGCTTCCTGGGTTTGATCCCCGGGCTCGGGGTCTTTCTGTGTGGAGTTTGGACGTTCTCCCCGTTGACTGCGTGGTTTCTCTCCGGGTACTCCGGCTTCCTCCCACCAGTCATACCAAAGACCATAAAAATGGGAGCCATTACCTCCCTGCTTGGCACTCAGCATCAAAAGTCGGAATTGGGGGTTAAATCACCAAAAATTATTCCCGGGCGCGGCCCCGCTGCTGCCCACTGCTCCCCTCGCCTAACAGGGGGTGATCAAGGAGATGGGTCAAATGCAGAGGATACATTTCACCACACCTAGTGTGTGTGTGACAATCATTGGTACTTTAACTTAACTTTAACTTAACAAAGACATGTACCTGGGGATAGGTTGATTGTAGGGATGTCCGATAATGGCTTTTTGCCGATATCCGATATTCCGATATTGTCCAACTCTTTAATTACCGATACCGATATCAACCGATATATGCAGTCGTGGAATTAACACATTATTATGCCTAATTTGGACAACCAGGTATGGTGAAGATAAGGTACTTTTTCAAAAAATTTGTAAAATAAGATAAATAAATTAAAAACATTTTCTTGAATAAATAAGAAAGTACAACAATATAAAAACAGTTACATAGAAACTAGTAATGAATGAAAATGAGTAAAATTAACTGTTAAAGGTTAGTACTATTAGTGGACCAGCAGCACGCACAATCATGTGTGCTTACGGACTGTATCCCTTGCAGACTGTATTGATATATATTGATATATAATGTAGGAACCAGAATATTAATAACAGAAATAAACAACCCTTTTGTGTGAATGAGTGTAAATGGGGTGGGTTGGTGCACTAATTGTAAGTGTATCTTGTGTTTTTTATGTTGATTTAATTAAAAAAAACAACAATACCGATAATAAAAAAACCGATACAGATAATTTCCGATATTACATTTTAACGCATATATCGGCCGATAATATCGGCCGATATTATTGGACATCTCTAGTTGATTGGCAACACTAAATTGGCCCTAGTGTGTGAATGCTGTCTATCTATCTGTGTTGAGGTGGCGACTTGTCCACACTGCAAAAAGTCAGTGTTCAAAAACAAGAAAAAAAAAAGAAAAAAAATTAGGGGTATTTTATTTGAACTAAGCAAAATCATCTGCCAATAGAACAAGAAAATTTGGCTTGTCAAGACTTTCCAAAACAAGTACCGTATTTTTCGGACTATAAGTCGCAGTTTTTTTCATAGTTCGGCCGGGGGTGCGACTTATGTGTGAAATTATTAACACATTACCGTAAAATATCAAATAATATTATTTACACTACCGTTCAAAAGTTTGGGGTCACATTGAAATGTCCTTATTTTTGAAGGAAAAGCACTATACTTTTCAATAAGGATAACTTTAAACTAGTCTTAACTTTAAAGAAATACACTCTATACATTGCTAATGTGGTAAATGACTATTCTAGCTGCAAATGTCTGGTTTTTGGTGCAATATCTACATAGGCGTATAGAGGCCCATTTCCAGCAACTATCACTCCAGTGTTCTAACGGTACAATGTGTTTGCTCATTGGCTCAGAAGGCTAATTGATGATTAGAAAACCCTTGTGCAATAATGTTCACACATCTGAAAACAGTTTAGCTCGTTACAGAAGCTACAAAACTGACCTTCCTTTGAGCAGATTGAGTTTCTGGAGCATCACATTTGTGGGGTCAATTAAACGCTCAAAATGGCCAGAAAAACAGAACTTTCATTTGAAGCTCGACAGTCTATTCTTGTTCTTAGAAATGAAGGCTATTCCACAAAATTGTTTGGGTGACCCCAAACTTTTGAACGGTAGTGTAGCTCATTCACGTAAGAGACTAGACGTATAAGATTTCATAAGATTTAGCGATTAAGAGTGACAGATTGTTTGGTAAACTTATAGCATGTTCTACATGCTATAGTTATTTGAATGACTCTTACCATAATATGTTACGTTAACATACCAGGCACGTTCTCAGTTGGTTATTTATGCCTCATATAACGTACACTTGTTCAGCCTGTTGTTCACTATTCTTTATTTATTTTAAATTGCCTTTCAAATGTCTATTCTTGGTGTTGGGTTTTGGGACGGCGTGGCGAAGTTGGTAGAGTGGCTGTGCCAGCAATCGAAGTGTTGCTGGTTACTGGGGTTCAATTCCCACCTTCTACCTTCCTAGTCACGTCCGTTGTGTCCTTGGGCAAGACACTTCACCCTTTGCCTCTGATGGCTGCTGGTTAGCGCCTTGCATGGCAGCTCCCGCCATCAGTGTGTGAATGTGTGTGTGAATGGGTGAATGTGGAAATACTGTCAAAGCGCTTTGAGTACCTTGAAGGTAGAAAAGCGCTATACAAGTATAACCCATTTATCATTTATTTATCAAATACATTTCCCCAAAAAATACGACTTATACTCCAGTGCGACTTATATATGTTTTTTTCCTTCTTTATTATGCATTTTCGGCCGGTGCGATTTATAGTCCGAAAAATACGGTAAAATTAGCTAACCTCAATGAACCCAAAAATACCTTAAAATAAGTATATCCTCACTAATAACAACTGTACTACTATATGAGTATGTATTTTTTATTATTTCATTGAAAATAAAACAGCAAAGTCCATTTGGCTGTCATCTGTTTTAATTATGAGACACAATTGTGTCAAAGTCATGATTTTTTTTTTTCCATGCTTGAAATAAGAAATTATTACTTTAAAAAAGTAGTTTTATACTTGTGAGTGTTGATGACACAGCTTTGCAACAGTTGATATTCTAGTTTCAAGCATGTTTTACTCAATATAGGTCATCAAATCTCAGCAACAAGCTGTAATATCTTACTGAGATCATTTAGGACCAAAACACTTAAAACAAGTAAAACACTCTAACATAAAATCTGCTTAGTGAGAAGAATTATCTTATCAGACAGAAAATAAGCCAATATCACCCTTATTTGAGATATTTAATCTTACTTGGATTTCAGTTTTTGCAGTGCAGGGTGTACCCCGAATGCAGCTGAGATAGGCTCCAGCACCCCCCGGCGACCCCGAGGGACAAGCGGTAGATGGATGGAGTTGTAATTTGAATTAGAATTGTAGTCACAGGGAGTGGAATTCATTGCAATTACAATCATTTCTTTAGGGGCTAAATCTGTCCAAGCAAAGTCTGTGAGCATGAAATGATAAAGCCTGCTCGGATGGGAGGCAAAACGTATTTTAAGACAAACTGAATAGTCTAGTTGTGATGGATTTAATGCCCTAATAATCCTTATTACCAAGTATCCATCCATCCATTTTCTACCGCTTATCCCTTTCGGGGTCGCGGAGGGTGCTGGAGCCTATCTCAGCTACATTCGGGCGGAAGGCGGGGTACACCCTGGACAAGTCGCCAACCACACTCACATTCACACACTAGGGCCAATTAACAAGATCAATTTGTCAGGTTTGACAAACGTTTTGGCCTAGAAATAATTTACAAACTGTAAAATTAAACACAAATTCTCTCCATTTTTCGAAACTTGCATAAAGTAAAACATTCTGAGAAATATATATATTTGTTTCCACGTTAGGTCAGGACAAAACACAGAGGCTATTTTATCCTTACAAGCCTGTTTAGCAGGTTTCCCTGCTCTTCAGGGGATTTAGGCTTGTTTCGCAGGTTTCCCTGCTCTTCAGGGGACTTTATTTTATTTTATAAAATCCCCTGAAGAGCAGGGAAACCTGCGAAACAGGCTTGTAGGGATGAAATAGCCTCTGTTTTTTCCTGACCTAATGTATATTCTGCTCTACCCCGGTATTGAGCACTGTATAACGGATAAACCATAGAAACCTCGACTATATTTGTTGCTATGTATTTTCCCACCATTATCCATACTTTCAAAGTTATAATGCATCAACAAATAAATTATAAATTTCACTGTTTCATAGAAGATACTTCTATTCCTAAATTTCGATGAAAAACATTTGCTAAAATTATAACGTGTGAGGTTCATAGTAACTATTACATTTCTATGAAATATGTAAAAATATGGAATATACCGTAAACATTTAACAAAAAAGGTCAGTTAGGATAATACATCATATAGAGCAGTGTTTTTCAACCACATATTTTTTGCACACAAGTTATTATAATCCGTAAATAATGTGACTTTGTTGAGTGTCGGTGCTGTCTAGACCTCGGCAGAGTAACCGTGTAATACTCTTCCATATCAGTAGGTGGCAGCGGGTAGCTAATTGCTTTGTAGATGTCGGAAACACGTTGTGTCGTGATAACAATATGCAGACGACAGCGGGAGGCAGCGTGCAGGTATCTTATGCTTTAACCAAAAATAAACAAAAGGTGAGTGCCCTAAGAAGTGAAGTATATTTACATAGCGCTTTTCTCTAGTGACTCAAAGCTCTTTTACATAGTGAAATAGTGAAACCCAATATCTAAGTAACATTTAAACCAGTGTGGGTGGCACTGGGAGCAGTTGGGTAAAGTGTTTTGCCCAAAGACACAACGGCAGTGACTAGGATGGCGGAAGCGGGGATCGAACCTGGAACCCTCATGTTTCTGGCACAGCCGCTCTACCAACCGAGCTATACCACAGAAAAAGGCATTGAAGCTAAGGCATGGTTATGCAACACGAAACTAAAACTGAACTAGCTGCAAAGTAAACAAAACAGAAAATGCTGGACGACAGCAAAGACTTACAGCGTGTGGAGCAGAGACGGCGTCCACACAGTACATCCGTACATGTCATGACAATCAACAATGTCCCCACAAAGAAGGAAAGCGTCCGCACTTAGTCTGGATTGCGAAAACAAAGCAGGTGCGGGGAATAGCGCTCAAGGAAGACATGAGACTGCAACAGGAAAATACCAACAAAACAGGAAAAAAAACACCAAAATTGGAGCGCAAGACAAGGACTAAAACACTACACACAGGAAAACAGCAAAACATTCTAAATAAGTCACGGCGTTATGTGACAGGTCGTGACAGTACACCTACTTTGAGACAAGAGCTATAGTGATGCATGCTTGGTTATGGTTTGAATTTATATCCAACAATTGCGAGAACTACTTTTTATCGTCAATATCGGCTACTGAGTTTCGTTTTTTAATGATTTCTGCTTGTGGTGTGCCTCAGGAGTTTTTCAATGCAAAAAATGTGCCTTGGCTCAAAAAAGGTTGAAAAACACTGATATAGAGAACATTCAAACCAAAAATCAAAAATATTGAAATGAAATGATTTGGTGCATTTGTAAACAGCTAGAATTTTGCACAAGCACACTATAACCTGCTACCCAAGAATGTACAATGATTATTTTCCACAAAAGAGGAGAAATGTAACCTTAGAGGAAAATGTAACTTCAAATGTTTGTATGCTCGTACAACACTTAAGACCTTTAGTATGTCAGTATGTGGAATTAAAGGGGAAATGCATCTTTTCAAATGTTTGCCTATCGTTCACAATCATTATAAAAGACATGACGACGGATAGATTTTTTTTTAATACATTCTAAATAATAAAGAAACCTAAATAAAAGTCCGCTTACAGCGGAGCAAATTGGAGCTCCACTATTTCGCCCATAAATTCCAACAAATAACCTTTCAAAAACCACCAACAATTCTCCATTTACATTTCGTGGCTTGAATATTAAACAAGTATTATTAATATTGTTATTATAAGCGCTAACACGTACAAACTATTTATAGTGACGCCGTGACCACTTCCGTGTGTACGTATGTTTACATCATCGAGTGCTCTGCTGCTTCCTCGCTTCCCTGCTCCTTGGAAGTTTATTCTAGATCATAAATCATGCCTCTCACCTGGACAGAAGAAGTTTGAGTAGGTACAGGCCTGGCCCTAACCAATCTGGCGCCCTTGGCAAGATTTTAGGTGGCGCCCCCCCACATCGGCAGTGAAGTGTATATACTCACAAGAAACCGAATAGCTTTGTCTTTGACCTTTTTTTTTTACTTAAAGAAAGCAAATTAACATATTATATGATAATGTTATGTTATGATTATCTTTAACCGAATCACAGCAGTGCTCAAATTAAAAAACAGCATTCCCTCTCATGTGATATTGCTTAATTAACATTAATGATGTGCACTTTAACAACTAAGCTTACAACTATACCTAATATATAAAGGGGTGGAAAAGTGACTATTACCTGCAGGGCAAACATTAGCTAACCAGAAGGCAATAACAATGTAAACAAAAAACACCTGCTTAAAAGATTTAATACAAATGTCCCTGAGGAATGTAAGGTGGGAGTACTGTAATTACCTAACGTTACATTATTATTTTCCATAACAATTTAGCCCCCTCCACAATATTAACCCGGCGTTAAAACAGAACTAGCTATTTATGGATTAGCAATTGCCAAATCATGTAACATTAGCTTAATGCTAAAAAGCCAGGTTACTATCACATTCTGTAACAGACAAATAATTTCATGTAGGCTAACGTTACCTACCTGCTACCTCTGTCTTTTTCTCGTTTCTCCTCCTCTTCTTTTCTATTTTTTCTTCCCTGGGCACCTGACAGTTTTGGCCGTTTTGACATCCTGTGTTGATTTTTTGATGTGGTGACGTCCAAAAAGAGTCATGATACGGGAAGGGAGGGGGCGCACCGTGCGGGGGCAGGGGGCATGGGGGGGGGGCGTAATGTTGTAACAAATAATATTTCTATTATATAGGCTTTACTTTGCATTTTAAGTAACCTGGGATTATTTTTTGTATTTAGAAATAATAGTACCAACTTTTTTATTTATTTTTTATTTTTTATTTTTTTCCTCCATCATTTGTGGCACTGGCGCGGCGCCCCCTGATGGACGGCGCCCTTAGCATTTGCCTATACGGCCTATGCCACGGGCCGGCCCTGAGTAGGTATTTTGACAAGTTGGTACACTTTGACAGCTATTTAGGCTCAACAATAACTGAACGCAGCTACATTTTCCTAGGCTATGGAATTCCATCCATCCATTTTCTACCGCTTGTCCCTTTCTGGGTTGCGGGGGGTGCTGCAGGCTATCTCAGCTGCACTCGGGCGGAAGGTGGGGTACACTCTGGAGAAGTCGCCACCTCATCACAGGGCTAACACAGATAGACCGACAAGATTCACACTCACATTCACACACTAGGAATTGCCTGTCAAAATGATCTGCGCCATTAAAATAACTTATATTTAACATGTTATTTTTGCCTTTGACTCTGACAGCCCTAATTTATGTATATATGTTTATTTATTTGTTGGTGTTATAGATTAAGCACAGAAAGTAAACAAACAAATGTGTTGGTAAGTGCTATGAAACGAAAAAGGGGTAGGATCAAAAAAGTTTTGGGTTGTATGTTGCACTGAAACTGGAAATATACGATGTACCATATTGTAACTGTATGCATGATTGAAATAAACTCATACCGTTCAAATTTATGGAATTCAATTGAAATTTGGGAGACAAAATACTTCTAAGCTTGATTGTGGTTACATTGGTATGATCTAACGCTTCCTATATATTAAACTATAATCTTGGTTTGATCTTTTGTTTTGGTAAAGAAAGAACGCCAAAGCACGCCATTGATGTCACGATCAATACGGAGAACCTCACCGTCTTGTGGGATCTGCGCTCTCAGCGCCCTGACATCAACTCAATCAAGGAGTATGTGGTGCAATACAAACAAGCAGGACGCCATCTCGGCCAAGGATTTGACTGGATGAGAGTGAACAAAAGCCATGGTACTGCAACATTTAGAGGTGTGTCATTTGCATTATCAGTAATTTGCATTGAATATATTAGTATTATATTAGTACAAACCCCAAAACCAGTGAAGTTGGCACGTTGTGTAAATGGTAAATAAAAACAGAATACGATGATTTGCAAATCTCTTTCAACCTATATTCAATTGAATAGACTGCAAAGACAAGATATTTAACGTTTGAACTGGAAAACTTTGTTATTTTTTGCAAATATTAGCTCATTTGGAATTCGATGCCTGCAACATGTTTCAAAAAAGTGGCAAAAAAGACTGAGAAAGTTGAGGAATGCTCATCAAACACTTATTTGGAACATCCCACAGGTGAACAGGCTAATTGGGAACAGGTGGGTGCCATGGTTTGGTATAAAAGCAGCTTCCATGAAATGCTCAGTCATTCACAAACAAAGATGGGGCGAGGGTCACCACTTTGTGTCAGAATAATTGTATCTAAGTTATCACAAAACGTTGTGTTGCCATGAGTTCCCAGCTGTCTTTGATCCTACCAAGCAGAAGGCTTGTAATACTCCACTGTGTATGAGGGGAAGCGACATGAAGGTGTCGGTTTCTTTGATGTATTGTAATCCACAGGAAGATTTTGTCTTTACCTGAGATCTACAAAGCAGAGAGGAGGCAGGGCCTGACCTCCCTCCAGGCACCTTTTCTTTTAACTGTTTTACGACCTTTTCTTTTAACTCTTTTGTAATCAAAGGCGATGGCTGCTTACGACCCCCCTCCCTTAGAAACAGCTGTCGCCATGTAATCAGGGAAATTCCAAATAAAAGAGGAGGCGTACAATCTTTCGTCAGAGCGTGGGACGACACTGTGCAAGGGTACAGTGTCTACATGTTTCTCCTCAATTGAGCTAAATTGAATTCTGTCTCTGTTTAATTCCTTGCGTCTTGTCTTGTTTAATAGATGTCATCAGTGTTTGAACCTGACACTTTGTTAACAAATGTGTGAGCAAATTGTCCAACAGCTTAAGAACAACATTTCTCAACGAGCTATTGTAAGGAATTTAGGGATTTCACCATCTACGGTCCGTAATATCATCACAAGTTTCAGAGAATCTGGAGAAATCACTGCACGTAATATTGAATGCCCGTGACCTTGGATCCCTCAGGCGGATCCAAGCGACATTGGTGTGTAAAGGATATCACCACATGGGCTCAGGAACATTTCAGAAAACCATTGTCAGTAGCTAAAGTTAGTCGCTACATCTGAAAGTGCTAGTTAAAACTCTACTATGCAAAGCCAAAGCCATTTATCAACAACACCCAGAAACGCTGCTGGCTTCGCTGGGCCCAAACTTTTCTGAGATGGACTAATGCAAAGTGGAAAAGTGTTCTGTGGTCTGACGAGTCCACATTTCAAATTGTTTTTTGAAACAAAGAGGAAAATAACTTCAACGTGCCAACTTCATTGGTTTTGGGTTTTGTAAAGCAAAAAATAACTCTGGCTGGTTTCTCATTCTTTAGGTCATTTTGAAAAGTACACGCCTTACCAGGTGTCGCTGTTCAAAGTGACACCCAATGGACAAAGCCAACATTTTTCCTCTGTTATTGGATATTCCCATCAAGGAAGTAGGTATCAATACAATAATAATCAGTGTTTCAATTACAAAATATGTATTTATTTGGTTGTTGTTGTTTTTTCCCCCTCAGCTCCCTCCAAAGGGCCTTCTTTTAAAATTAGCTCCATTGCTGCCACACGTGTGACGCTGGTGTGGGAGCCTGTTCCACTGGCCATGCAGAGGGGGCTGATACTCTACTACCAAATAGGTATCCAGGGACAAATGGGTAAGCAGTAATAGAATACACCCAAATTCAACTCAGTAAGTTGTAGCATATCGTAAATTCTCCAATTACATTAACTTTAATAATGGTAGGACCACCAGAAACATTGTTATAACAGCCGTGAAGAGCAAACTGCTCAGCCGGCATTTATAGCGCCAAATGAGTTAATAAACCACCGTGCGGCAAGTGTAACACCTTATAAATTGGTGTTAAAGCGCATGCAGAGACAGCAGGGACGTGCGGTGACCTTCACACCACTGAAGACATTGATGCCAATGGAATTTTTTTTTTGTATTAATCTGCAGTAATCACGGTTAATACAGGTTGCCCATTAAGATGATAAGAAAAAGATGGGCGTAATTTACTTTCATAAAAAGGTAATCGAGTACTTCTTTGTCTCGTTTATCTGTTTTGATAAAACAAAACTTTATGTCAAAGAGCAATAACATCAAAAAAATGATTTGATTTTGATTTGGTCAGTGTATGTTTTGGTCATTTAATTTTCGTATCGTGAATGGACATTGAAAACCAAAAAGTGTTTATTTGAATTTTGTTTTAGAAAACAAAAAAAGAAAATTGAAAAACAAAGCGTTTTTGTTTTTTTTATGTCAAAGAGCAATAACATCCAAAAAATGGTTTGATTTTGATATTACATTACATATAACAAAAATATACATTCCCAGTAAACAGAAACAGAAAATGATACTAAAACTGATATTTTTTCATTTTCTGACACCGGACGATCTTATTTTATATATGTAGAAAATAAGAGTAACAATAAGTGTAAACTGGGATAGTTGGCATGTTGTGTAAATGGTAAATAAAAACACAATATAATGATTTGCAAATCCTTTTATACTTATATTCAATTGAGTAGACTGCAACTGCAACTGAGAAACTTTATTTTTTGCAAATATTAGCTCATTTGGAAATTGATGTCTGCAACATGTTTCAAAAAAAGCTGGCACAAGTGGCAAAAAAGATTGAGAATGTTGAGGAATGCTCACCAAACACTTATTTGGAACATCCCACAGGTGGACAGGCTAATTGGGAACAGGTGGGTGCCATGATTGGGTGTAAAAGCAGCTTCCATGAAATGCTCACTTTGTGAACAAATGCGTGAGCAAATTGTTGAACAGTTTAAGAACAACATTTCTCAACCAGCTATTGCAAGGAATTTAGGGATTTCACCATCTACGGTCCATAGAATCTGGAGAAGTCACTGCGCGTAAGCGGTAAACGTTAAATACCCGTGACCTTCGACCTTTGACTGCATCAAAAACCGACATCAGTGTGTAAAGGACATCACCACATGGGCTCAGGAACACTTCAGAAAACCACTGTCAGTAACTACAGTCTGTCGCTACATCTGTAAGTGCAAGTTAAAACTCTACTATGCAAAGCCAAAGCCATTTATCAACAACACCCAGAAACACCACCGGCTTCGCTGGGCCCGAGCTCATCTAAGATGGACTGGCGCAAAGTGGAAAAGTGTTCTGTGGTCTGATGAGTCCACATTTCAAATAGTTTTTGGAAACTTTGGACCTTGTGACCTCCGGAGATATATAGGTGCAAAGTTCAAAAGCCAGCATCTGTGATGGTATGGGGGTGTATTAGTGCCCAAGGCATGGGTAACTTACACATCTGTGAAGGCACCATTAATGCTGAAAAGTACATACAGGTTTTGGAGCAACATATGTTGCCATCCAAGCAACGTCTTTTTCATGGACGCCCCTGCTTATTTCAGCAAGACAATGCCAAGCCACATCCTGCACGTGTTACAACAGCGTGGATTCGTAGTAAATGAGTGCGGGTACTAGACTGGCCTGCCTGTAGTCCAGACCTGTCTCCCATTGAAAATGTGTGGTGCATTATGAAGCCTAAAATACCACAACGGAGACCCCCGGACTGTTGAACAACTTAAGCTGTACATCAAGCAAGAATGGGAAAGAATTCCACCTGAAAAGCTTCAAAAATGTGTCTCCTCAGTTCCCAAACGTTTACTGAGTGTTGCTAAAAGGAAAGGCCATGTAACACAGTGGTAAAAATGCCCCTGTGACAACTTTTTTGCAATGTGTTGCTGCCATTAAATTCTAAGTTAATGATTATTTGCAAAAAAAATGAAGTTTCTCAGTGTAAACATTAAAGGCCTACTGAAAGCCACTACTACCGACCACGCAGTCTGATAGTTTATATATCAATGATGAAATCTTAACATTATAACACATGCCAATACGGCCGGGTTAACTTATAAAGTGACATTTTAAATTTGCCGCTAAACTTCCGGTTCGAAACGCCTCTGAGGATGACGTATGCGCGTGACGTAGCCCGGCGAACACGGGTATGCCTTCCACATTGAAGTCGATACGAAAAAGCTCTGTTTTCATTTCATAATTCCACAGTATTCTGGACATCTGTGTTCGTGAATCTGTTTCAATCATGTTCATTGCATTATGGAGAAGGAAGCCAAGCAAGCAAAGAAGAACGTTGTCGGTGCGAAATGGACGTATTTTTCGAACGTAGTCAGCCACAACAGTACACAGCCGGCGCTTCTTTGTTTACATTCCCGAAAGATGCAGTCAAGATGGAAGAACTCGGATAACAGAGACTCTAACCAGGAGGACTTTTGATTTGGATACACAGACGCCTGTAGAGAACTGGGACAACACAGACTCTTACCAGGATTACTTTGATTTGGATGACAAAGACGCAGACGTGCTACTGTGAGTATGCAGCTTTGGCTTTTTTTTGCGTATGTACGTAACTTTTTTAAAATATATAAGCTTTATGAACCTTGGGTTAGGTGAACGGTCTTTTGGGCCGAGTGATTGTGTGTGTTGATCATGTGTTTGAATTGTATTGGCGTGTTCTATGGAGCTAGGAGCTAGCAGAGGAGCTAGCATAACACATACCGTACCTACGTGCGCGTCACGTACGTAACTTTTTAAAAATATATAAGCTTTATGAACCTTGGGTTAGGTGAACGGTCTTTTGGGCTGAGTGATTGTGTGTGTTGATCAGGTGTTTGAATTGTATTGGCGTGTTCTATGGAGCTAGGAGCTAGCAGAGGAGCTAGGAGCTAGCATAACAAACACGCAGGTGTTATTATGCAGGATTAATTTGTGGCATATTAAATATAAGCCTGGTTGTGTTGTGGCTAATAGAGTATATATATGTCTTGTGTTTATTTACTGTTGTAGTCATTCCCAGCTGAATATCAGGTACCGTGAGTATGCAGCCTTGGCTGCTAAACATTCGATAACTTGACCGTATGTGCGCGTCACGTACGTAACTTTTTAAAAATATATAAGCTTTATGAACCTTGGGTTAAGGAAACAGTCTTTTGGGCTGAGTGATGGTGTGTGTTGATCAGGTGTTTGAATTGTATTGGCGTGTTCTATGGAGCTAGGAGCTAGCAGAGGAGCTAGGAGCTAGCATAACAAACACGCAGGTGTTTTTATGCAGGATTCATTTGTGGCATATTAAATATAAGCCTGGTTGTGTTGTGGCTAATAGAGTATATATATGTCTTGTGTTTATTTACTGTTGTAGTCATTCCCAGCTGAATATCAGGTCACCCCCGGCTCTCACAGCATCTTCCCTATCTGAATAGCTTCAACTCCCCACTAGTCCTTCACTTGCACTTTACTCATCCACAAATCTTTCATCCTCGCTCAAATTAATGGGGAAATTGTCGCTTTCTCGGTCCGAATCTCTCTCACTTCATGCGGCCATCATTGTAAACAATAGGGAACTTTGCGTATATGTTCAACTGACTACGTCACGCTACTTCCGGTAGGGGCAAGCCTTTTTTTTATCAGATACCAAAAGTTGCAATCTTTATCGTCGTTGTTCTATACTAAATCCTTTCAGCAAAAATATGGCAATATCGCGAAATGATCAAGTATGACACATAGAATAGATCTGCTATCCCCGTTTAAATAAAAAAAATTCATTTCAGTAGGCCTTTAAATATCTTGTCTTTGCAGTCTATTCAATTGAATATAAGTTGAAAAGGATTTGCAAATCATTGTATTCTGTTTTTATTTACCGTTTACACAATGTGCCGACTTCACCGGTTCTGGGTTTTGTCGATAAATCTGCTGGGTCGGACAACTCCTTAGTCTTCAAATGGAGCTACTGCTGTTTTGTGGAGTTTGAGTTTGAGTTTGAGTTTATTTCGAACATGCAAGCATACAACATGATACATCACAATTTCCAGTTTCTTTTCAACATGTTCGAAAAGGAGTAGGAAGAAGCAGAGCTTATTTAATCCTACCCCTTTTCTTTACATAACAGTTGCAAAACTTTTTGTTCACTTCCTGTTCACAATTTTTTCACAATAAACTCCATAAGTAATTACAATAAAAATAAATAAATAAATAATAGTAAGAATTTAATAATAATAATTGGTGAAGTAAGTCATATTTCATATGATGAGATAAGTAAGATTACTTTAAGAATGAATGAATGGATGGATGAAATAAATTGAGAATGTTTGTCATGGTTCTTCTTCTTTGTACTTTGTAAACACTTTAAGTTTGAAGAGTTTCTTGAAGTGGATCATATTAGTACATTGTTTGATTTCTTTGCTTAATCCATTCCATAATTTAATTCCACATATTGATATACTGAAGGTCTTAAGTGTTGTACGTGCAAACAAATGTTTTAAATTACATTTTTCTCTAAGATTATATTTCTCCTCTTTTTTTGAGAAGAATTGTTGTATATTCTTGGGTAGCAGGTTATAGTTTGCTTTGTGCATAATTTTAGCTGTTTGCAAATTCACTATGTCGTGGAATTTCAGTATTTTTGATTCAATAAATAAAGGGTTGGTATGTTCTCTATATCCAACATTATGTATTATTCTAACTGATCTTTTTTGTAACACCGTTAATGAATGAAGTGTACTTTTGTAGTTATTTCCCCATATTTCTACACAGTAGCTCAGATATGGTAACACCAGCGAGCAGTAGAGAATATGAAGGGATTTTTGGTCTAGAACATGTTTTGCTTTATTCATTATTGACGTGTTTCTTGCAACTTTATGTTGTATATTTTTTACGTGAGATTTCCAGTTCAATTTATCATCAATCATTATACCTAGAAATTTGGTTTCATTTACTCTTTCAATTTCTATTCTGTCTATTTGTATTTGTGTTTGACTTTCTCTTCTACTGTTACCAAATAGCATTATTTTAGTTTTACTAAGATTCAACGATAGTCTGTTTTTGTCAAACCATCTTTTTAATTTGTTAATTTCTTCTGTTATTATTTGTATTATCTCCTGTGTGTTCTCTCCTGAACAAAACGCTGTTGTATCATCCGCAAATAATACTAACTTTAAATCTTTTGTAACTTTACAAATGTAATTTATATAGAGATTGAATAATTTAGGTCCTAGTATTGATCCCTGAGGTACACCACAGGATATATTTAGCGTTGTAGACGTGTGTTAACAAATGTCTCTCTGTCATTTTTACTTGAATTAATTGACCGTATCTCTTCCCCTAAAGCAGTGTACAATGTGACAAACTCGCCTCAGGATACAAGTGAGACTTTTGAGCTGCGAGATCTGAATCCAGATCAGGAGTATGAAGTGTGGATCAAGGCTGTGACTGAGGCCGGGCCGGGACCAGAGGTCATGGCAAGGTTCAAAACAGAACAAGAAGAGCAACTTAAATCCCAAAGTAAATGTTATTTGTTGTTGAAATTATGGTATACAGTCGTGGTCAAAAGTTTACATACACTTGGAAAGAACATAATGTCATGGCTGTCTTGAGTCTCCAATTATTTCTACAACTCTTTTTTTTTTGTGATGTAGTGATTGGAGCACATACTTGTTGGTCACAAAAAACATTCGTGAAGTTTGGTTCTTTTATGAATTTATTATGGGTCTACTGAAAATGTGAGCAAATGTGCTGGGTCAAAAGTATACATACAGCAATGTTAATATTTGCTTACATGTCCCTTGGCAAGTTTCACTGCAATAAGGCGCTTTTGGTAGCCATCCACAAGCTTCTTTTTGACCACTCCTCTTGACAAAATTGGTGCAGTTCAGCTAAATGTGTTGGTTTTCTGACATGGACTTGTTTCTTCAGCATTGTCCACATATCAGGACTTTGGGAAGGCCATTTCAAAACCTTAATTCTAGCCTGATTTAGCCATTCCTTTACCACTTTTGACATGTGTTAGGGGTCATTGTCCCTTTGGAACACCCAACTGCGCCCAAGACCCAACCTCCGGGCTGATGATTTGAGCTTGTCCTGAAAAATTTGGAGGTAATCCTCCTTTTTCATTGTCCCATTTACTCTCTGTAAAGCACCAGTTGCATTGGCAGCAAAACAGGCCCAGAGCATAATACTACCACCACCATGCTTGACGGTAGGCGTGGTGTTCCTGGGATTAAAGGCCTCACCTTTTCTCCTCCAAACATATTGCTGGGTATTGTGGCCAAACAGCTCAATTTTTGTTTCATCTGACATCACATGGACAAAGATAAGACCTTCTGGAGGAAAGTTCTGTAAACTTTTGACCACGACTGTAAGTCAGATATGACATGTTGGTCACCAAGCTCCTTCTTTCTTCCACAGGGTTCATATTAACACTCCTGCTCCCAGTGTGTTTTCTGATCATATTAGGTGGTATTCTGGTTTCCCTGAGGTGCGGTATATTTATTTATACAAACCCTGTTCCCATAGGAGTTGGGAAATTGTGTTAGATGTAAATATAAACGGAATACAATGATTTGCAAATCACTTTCAACCCATATTCAATTGAATATGCTACAAAGACAACATATTTGATGTTCAAACTGATAAACGTTTTTTTTTGTGCCAATAATCATTAACTTTGGAATTTGATGCCAGCAACACGTGACAAAGAAGTTGGGAAAGGTGGCAATAAATACTGAGAAAGTTGAGGAATGCTCATCAAACACTTATTTGGAACATCCCACAGGTGAACAGGCTAATTGGGAACAGGTGGGTGCCATGATTGGGTATAAAAGTAGCTTCCATGAAATGCTCAGTCATTCACAAACAAGGATGGGGCGAGGGTCACCACTTTGTCAACAAATGCGTGAGCAAATTGTTGAACAGTTTAAGAAAAACCTTTCTCAACCAGGTATTGCAAGGAATTTAGGGATTTCACCATCTACGGTCCGTAATATCATCAAAGGGTTCAGAGAATCTGGAGAAATCACTGCACGTAAGCAGCTAAGTCCGTGACCTTCGATCCCTCAGGCTGTACTGTATCAACAAGTGACATCAGTGTGTAAGGGATATCACCACATGGGCTCAGGAACACTTCAGAAACCCACTGTCAGTAATTACAGTTGGTCGCTACATCTGTAAGTGCAAGTTAAAACTCTACTATGCAAGGCGAAAACCGTTAATCAACAACACCCAAAAAACGCCGTCGGCTTCGCTGGGCCTGAGCTCATCTAAGATGGACTGATGCAAAGTGGAAAAGTGTTCTGTGGTCTGATGAGTCCACGTTTCAAATTGTTTTTGGAAACTGTGGACGTCGTGTCCTCCGGACCAAAGAGGAAAAGAACCATCCGGATTGTTTTAGGTGCAAAGTTGAAAAGCCAGCATGTGTGATGGTATGGGGGTGTATTAGTGTCCAAAGCATAGGTAACTTACTCATCTGTGAAGGCACCATTAATACTGAAAGGTACATACCGGTTTTGGAGCAACATAAGTTGCCATCTAAGCAACGTTATCATGGAACGCCCCTGCTTATTTCAGCAAGACAATGCCAAGCCACGTGTTACATCAACGTGGCTTCATAGTAAAAGAGTGCGGGTACTAGACTGGCCTGCCTGTAGTCCAGACCTGTCTCCCATTGAAAATGTGTGGCGCATTATGAAGCCTAAAATACCACAACAGAGACCCCCGGACTGTTGAACAACTTAAGCTGTACATCAAGCAAGAATGGGAAAGAATTCCACCTGAGAAGCTTCAAAAATGTGTCTCCTCAGTTCCCAAACGTTTACTGAGTGTTGTTAAAAGGAAAGGCCATGTAACACAGTGGTGAACATGCCCTTTCCCAACTACTTTGGCACGTGTTGCAGCCATGAAATTCTAAGTTAATTATTATTTGCAAAAAAAAAATAAAGTTTATGAGTTTGAACATCAAATATGTTGTCTTTGTAGTGCATTCAATTGAATATGGGTTGAAAATGATTTGCAAATCATTGTATTCCGTTTATATTTACATCTAACACAATTTCCCAACTCATATGGAAACAGGGTTTGTATCTAAATAAACTAGACTTACCTCTCAATGGTTTCAGCAACAATAATAACAACAAAACCTACTCTCATGTCAAGTTTTTGCAGAGGAGCTGGCAAAGTGTGTGTGTGTTTAAATGAAAGGATTCCAGATGCGTACAACAGCGGCATCTTCAAATTGATGAAGGAGCAGGTGGGTGTAATTCCGGTACTGTAAATATTGCGTCATTCCAGTTCAAATATGTGTGATGATCCCTGCAGATGGATGACCAATTGGTTTGGATCAGTAACGACATCTGTGAACCACACCCCACCATATCCGTTTTGGAGGTCGTGGCAATCAAAGAGCCAGCGTGTGGGGAATACTCCGATTCCGAGGACCTAAATACGAAACCGGCAACAAAGTCGAAGCAGCGTGATGGAAAAGATTACAGCAAAAGGGTGGACTCTGACCAGGAAAAGGGGGCAAGTGAGCTCGTCAACAGGGAAGACTCTTGGAATTCAGATGAAGAAGATGATGTCACATTAGGTTATGAAAAGCATTTCATGCCGACTACTGTGGAAATGCTGGAGAGTTGATCCCACATCAGGGCAAGAAAAAAACTCAACCCAATGGGATACAATGAGAAACCTTGGAGGGGAGCAGGGGCGCCGCTATGGATTTTGGGCCCCATGAAAATAATCTTTACAGGGCCCCCTGTATTATAATTTCATCATCATTAGGGGCCTCTCTGGGACCCCCTCCATCATGGGCCCCTAGAGTCCGTCTCCTTTAATAATGTCAAGGGTTTCCAAATTCATGCGCAATTTCTGACTGTTGCACATAAAAAAGAATGTACATACAATTAAGTTGAAAGCTTAATCAACCACCAAGAACATATGGTAGGAAAGTAGTCATTTTCCAAAAATTGGAAACTCTTGCATCTTTGAATTTTGCAAAAAAACAAAACAGAACATTTTTTTGTATGGAATATTAATATATAATTCTGCACTCGAGATGCCTCTAAACCTCTTGGGCAATTTTGTGTTTGTATAAAGAGTTCGGTTTGTGTTTTTTAACCCAAGATGTTGAAAGAACCATATTACACCAAAAATAAAAATCTGTGGAGCCGCAAAATATTAAAAGCCTTATATAAGTGTTATAATGAAGGCAACACATGGTGTAAGTGCCTATATTAGCCTACTCTCAAAATGACTTTAAAAGTCTTATATAAGTGTTATAATGAAGGCAACACGTGACGTAAGTGTCCATATTAGCTATATTAGCCTACTATCGAAATTACTTTAAGTGTTATAATGAGGGCAACACATGGTGTAAGTGTCTATATTAGCCTACTATCAAAATGACTTTAAAAGTCTTATATAAGTGTAATAATGAAGGCAACACATGACTTAAGTGTCTATGTTAGCTATATTAGCCTACTATCAAAATGACTAAAAGTCTTATATTAGTGTTATAATGAAGGCAACACATGATGTAAGTGTCTATATTAGCTATATTAGCCTACTATCAAAATGACTTTAAAAGTCTTATATAAGTGTTATAATGAGGGCAACACATGGCATAAGTGTCTATATTAGCTATATTAGCCTACTATCAAAATGACTTTAAAAGTCTTATATTAGTGTTATAATGAAGGCAACACATGATGTAAGTGTCTATATTAGCTATATTAGCCTACTATCAAAATGACTTTAAAATTCTTATATAAGTGTTATAATAAGGGCAACACATGGCATAAGTGTCTATATTAGCTATGTTAGCCTACTATCAAAATGACTTTAAAAGTCTTATATAAGTGTTATAATGACGGCAACACATGGCATAAGTGTCTATATTAGCCTACTATCAAAATTACTTTAAAAGTCTTATATAAGTGTTATAATGAAGTTAACACATAATGTAAGTGTCTATATTAGCTATATTAGCCTACTATCAAAATGACTTTAAAAATCTTATATATGTTATAATGAAGGCAACACATGATGTAAGTGTCTATATCAGCTATATTAGCCTACTATCAAAGGCTGACGCAAATCTTCGTTGACAGAAATGTTGCATTTCAATTTTTATTCTACACATTTTTGAAACATTGGAAATCATTAGTAAAATGGAGGCTTCTCAGAGGATGAGATAACTCCTGGAAATGACCAAAGGTATAGATGTGTGTGTCCAAGTTTAAGGAAATCTTCTTCGAATGGATTTATTACAATCTTTGCAAGCCTGGTAATGTTTGCTGTGGTCTGGAACAACATGGCACACAAATAACTATGAGAAATGCAGCCAATATTACATACAGATAATGTGTCTTGAGACGTAAATATAAATTAAATACACAGAGGACATAAGTGAAGGAAATTAAATGAGCTCAAATATACCTACAAACGAGACATAATGATGCAATATGTACATGCAGTTAGCCTAAATAGCGTGTTAGCATCGATTAGCTTGCAGTCATGGATTGACCGAAAATGCCTGATAAGCACTCCAGCAAATCAATAAAATCAACAAAGCTCACCTTTGTGCATTCTCGCACAGCATAAAACGTTTGGTGGACAAAATGAGACAAAGAAGGAGTGGCATAAAACACGTCTTTCCGTGGCAGAATCGGAGAAAGTTGTACATGTAAACAAACTACGGTGAGTTCAAGGATCGCTGAAATTAGTAGGACAAAACGGTGCTTGCCAAATCCTCTCATCAGTGAAGCATGAATAACATAAACAGTGGGATTTCTAACAATTAAGAAGGTTTGTTCTCCTACAGAAAATATATTAAAACAAAATTTATTTTTTTTTCCTCATCATTTTCCATTTTCACACATCTCTGAAAGAGGTCCAGGGGGACACTGGGGCGGCGCTAAAGAGCCGCATGTGGCTCTAGAGCCGCCGGTTGCTGACCCCCCGCACTGGAGTATATGAAAAGCAAAAAAACCTGAACACCCTTGACTACGCAACATTGAACTTATATTGCCTTCCTTTTTTTCTTCCCTTTCTTCTGCGGGTTTATTTTCCTTATTTTAAGAAAGAATTCTTGAAATGTAATGTCTTTTTGTAAGTTCTCTACCCTTGCCTTTTTTCTATTCATTGTGTAGTAAAAAAAGTATCCCAAGAAATATGCAAAACATTCATTAACCAGATGAGGCAACCCTAAACTCACTCCTTTCCTGCAAATTAAATTTCACAGATGCTGCCCACACCTATGCTCC
The DNA here is from genome assembly GCF_033978785.1 of Entelurus aequoreus. Lineage (NCBI taxonomy): Eukaryota > Metazoa > Chordata > Actinopteri > Syngnathiformes > Syngnathidae > Entelurus > Entelurus aequoreus. Next base: position 10,611,831 of record NC_084755.1, read on the forward strand.
TTCAAAGGCTGTGCTACTGGCTGCAAAGCATTGCACTTTCAAATACAACAATGAGTAGAGGAGTGTTAAGTGTGTGTATATGTGTAAATAAATGAACACTGAAATTCAAATATTTATTTTATTTATATATATACTGTGTATATATATATATATATATATATATATATATATATATATATATATATATATATATATATATATATATATATATATATATATATATATATATATATAAAATAAAATACATATATATATATATATATATAGCTAGAATTCACTGAAAGTCAAGTATTTATTTTATTTATATATGTATAAGAAATACTTCAATTTTCAGTGAATTCTAGCTATAAATATACTCCCCCCACCTCAATCCAACCCCCCCCAAATAAATAATAATATTTATTTGTAAAAAGCACTTTATATTGAGTAAACAATCTCAAAGTGCTACAGTGTATTCCATCCATCCATTTTCTACCGCTTGTCCCTTTTTGGGGTCGCGGGGGATCGCTGGAGCCTATCTCAGCTGCATCGGGCGGAAGGCGGGATACACCCTGGACAAGTCGCCACCTCATCGCAGCTACAGTGTATTAAAAAATAAATAAAAAGGTAATAAAGAAATAAAAAATAAAAACTAGAACAGCCAAATAGCTATAACTAGTATGTATATATATATAAAAGAAGGCTTTTTAAAAAAATTTTTTTAAAGAAGGGCTTTTAAGCCTTTTTTAAAAGCATCCACAGTCTGTGGTAGCCTCAGGTGGTCAGGGAGAGCGTTCCACAGACTGGGAGCGGTGGAATGGGTTGAAGGTGGAATGGTTTGAAAAATGTGGAAATGGTGGAAATTTGAAAAATGGCCAAATCATTTTGAATGGGAAAAATGTCCCGGAAAACCTGAAATTCTGGGAAATCTGGGAATTTTTGGAATTTGTCAAGGGAAAGCCCGCGATTCCGGAATAGGCTGAACAGTTTGACGTTGGATGGTTTACCATGAATTGATTAACGTGGACCCCGACTTAAACAAGTTGAAAAACTTATTCGGGTGTTACCATTTAGTGGTCAATTGTACGGAATATGTACTGTACTGTGCAATCTACTAATACAAGTTTCAATCACTCAATCAATGGAAAGGTTTGAATCTGGTAAAAAATGTGGAAGGTAGAGCGCGCCAAAATCTGGAGAAGAAGAAGAAGTTGAATAATAAATAGATGAATTTTGGTGTAGAAAACCATATGTGTGAATGACAACTGTCCACACTGTTGTACTTAATGTAAAATAGACAACATGCAGGGGCCAATCGTTACGCGGTGACGTCACACCCACGTAGTCTCGCGAGATAAATCAAATGAGCAGAACGGAAGCCGCCGGTGACCAGTTTGAAGTCAGCGTGCTCGTTTGAACAAGAACCGCTGCGAGGGACAACAAGGCAGGAAAGCGGCCCAGCATTCATTTTCCAACGTGAAAGGCAATATTGTACGTTTTCTATCGTAGCGGTTGTACTTTTTTTTTGAAAGATAAGCAAGTAAGACGTGTCGGAGTTTGTCAAATGTGCCAAAATAATGGTGTCGGAAGATTTATTTTCCGTTGATTAGCATTAGCATTAGCAGCTAACACCGCCTTGCGAAACATGTCCAACTAGTTGGTGATAATTTCTCGCTGACATCTTTGCTTTGGCCGCGTTTGGTAGCCCCGTTCGAGGTTATCGTCCACCGTGAGACGTGTATTTATGTTTATTTGTCGGGTTTTGTGTTGTATTTGTCGTAGATGTGCGCCGGTCACATGTGAGCGACATGCCTTAAAAGTTGGAGCAGGCCTCAACACGAAGGGCAATATATATTGGAGCAACCCAAACTATGGGTTGCGTCGTCTCAATGGGCTGGGTTCAAAATAAATTACATTTGTTAATTTCCGTCATCGTGTATCACGTAGGTTACATTTTGTCATGATATCTTACATAAGCGGACATACCATCCCGCCGCTAAAGTTAGCCTCGCTGCTAAGCGCGATCAGCGGTTAAAGCGCTAACCTAAATGTATTTATTACATTTATTTGTTATAAATGTACGCGTTCGTACATTTTGTTTCTGTTAAAAATAACACCGAGCGGCTGGCGTTGGAGGCAGGAGAAGGATTAACTTGGAAGGATTAATCTGGGGTCAGAGATTTTACCCGCCCGTGTTTAATGCCCTGGTTTGCGGCCTCCACCCTCTTTCTAGTGGGGGGATTTACGATCATTCCACAGTTTCTTCAACAGACATTCCGATTGTGTTCATAATGTTAGTGATCTTTACAACCCGGACATTTTTTTTTTGTTCTCTGGAGATGATGCATCATTATTTCACTGACTCTCATTGATGGTCTTTGTATTCATACTGTCTGATCCAGAGACCGTCGGCGAACTTTTCCTTGCATGTTTTTTTGATTGATTTAAACTTTTATTAGTAGATTGCACAGTACAGTACTTATTCCGTACATTTGACCACTAAATGGTAACACCCGAATAAGTTTTTCCTACTCAGTGGCCTAGTGGTTAGTGTCCGCCCTGAGATCGGTAGGTTGTGAGTTCAAACCCCGGCCGAGTCATACCAAAGACTATAAAAATGTGACCCATTACCTCCCTGCTTGGCACTCAGCATCAAGGGTTGGAAATGGGGGTTAACTTGCCAAAAATGATTCCCGGGCGCGACACTGCTGCTGCCCACTGCTCCCCTCACCTCCCAGGGGGCGAACAAGGGGATGGGTCAAATGCAGAAGACGGATTTCACCACACCTAGTGTGCGTGTGACAATCATTACTACTTAAACTTTAAGTCGGGGTCCACGTTAATCAATTCATGGTTTTATAGCAGTGGTCCCCAACCACCGGTCGGTGACACATTTACTACCGGGCCACATAGACATTAAATAATTCATAACTGACCGCATTTTCTCCTACCGTATTTTTCGGAGTACAAGTCGCTCCGGAGTGTAAGTCGCACCGGCCGAAAATGTATAATAAAGAAGGAAAAAAAACATATTTAAGTCGCACTGGAGTATAAGACTTAGACAAACTTTAATGATCCACAAGGGAAATTGTTCAACACAGTAGCTCAGTTACAATGATGGAAAATGTAAGGATGGAAAGGACAATGCAGGTATAAATAGACTAATATAGCGATAAAAAAATCTAACATATATACAAATATATACATATGTGTACAGAATAATATATATACAGATATATTATTTTATGTCTATAACATATATACCAATGTACAATATTACAGTATATACAGTATATGTGACAGCAGCAGCATAAAATAGAGAGTAGATCCAGCAGGAAATACACATTATAAACAAAGAGAAGTAGCTAACATAGAAGGTGTCAGGTAATAGGCAGATGTCAAGTCACATTTTTGGGGGAAATGTATTTGATAAAACCCAACACCAAGAATAGGCATTTGAAAGGCAATTTAAAATAAATAAAGTTAAAGTGCTGATATTATTGCACATCGTCCTATTACCGAATTTTTCGGAGTATAAGTCGCACCGGCCGAAAATGCATAATAAAGAAGGAAAAAAACATAAGTCACATTTTTGGGGGACATTTATTTGATAAATCCCAACACCAAGAATAGACACTTGAAAGGCAATTTAAAATAAATAAAGAATAGTGAACAGGCTGAATAAGTGTATGTTATATGAGGCATAAATAACCAACTGAGAACGTGCCTGGTATGTTAACGTAACATATTATGGTAAGAGTCATTCAAATAACTATAACATATAGAACATGCTACACGTTTACCAAACAATCTGTCACTCCTAATCGCTAAATCCCATGAAATCTTATACATCTAGTCTCTTACGTGAATGAGCTAAATAATATTATTTGATATTTTACAGTAATGTGTTTATTAATTTCACACAAGTCGCTCCTGAGTATAAGTCGCACCCCCGGCCAAACTGAAAAAAAAACTGCGACTTATAGTCCAAAAAATATGGTACTCTTTGGCCTGTCCCACCAGACACACCAATAAGCTTGTTGTCAGATGTTTTATAAAACTCCTAATAGGAAGTCGCCATATGCTCTATTTGTTACATCTTTGTCATATGGGACAATGCACATAAATAAATATAAAATGTAAAGGTGGCAAATCGTAGCCAAAAGCTAGGTTCCATCTAGCTAGGTTGATGACCCAAGATCAGGGCAGATCAGGAACAATGTGATCATAGGAGTTAATGTGCATAAGGCAGATGGAGAAGTACTAAATTGTTGCAAATAATAATTGTGCTGAAGGAAAAAAAATACACATCTCCTTTGGCCTAGTAAGTTAAAGTGCCGGTATTATTGAATATAGTCCTATTACATAAGTAGTTAGCAATAATGGATGTATTTCTATATATATATATGCATAGATATATAATATATATGTATATAAGGACTGGACTCTCTCAATATTATGCTAGATCTATTCAACGTCCATTGCACCGGTCGCCCAGGGGGAGTCCCCACATCTGTGGTCCCCTCCAAGGTTTCTCATTGTCCCATTGGGTTGAGTTTTTCCTTGCCCTGATGTGGGTTCTAAGCCGAGGATGTCGTTGTTGCTTGTGCAGCCCTTTGAGACACTTGTGATTTAGGGCTATATAAGTAAACATTGATTGATTGATATTTACACATGGAAAATTGGACCAAAAAAGCTAACGTTAGTGTATCTACATATTAAATATTGCACAAAATATGAATACATAACTTTTAGAATGGAAATAGTAACCCACAGAAATCTATTAGAACTAATGTCAAGTATTTCTAGCTTTCTTAAAGATCCGTGCTCTTGTCCTTGAATGTGATGTATCACCTATAACCCATCAGATACTAAAGCCAAAACAAAGCTTACTACTAGCAAAAATTAGCAAAAAACTCAAGTCTATGGAGAGCTTTTTTGCAAAGGGAAAAGGCCAGCGTCTCCCACTAATCGTGGTGAGTTTTGTCATGTATTCATTTTTCATGCACTTATTTGCTATATCTTTCTGCCACACGTGGAAGGCCGGTCCGTGAAAATAACGCCTACGTTAAACCGGTCCCTGGTGGAAAAAGTTGGGGGGCCCTGTTTTATAGGATTTCAAGAGTGGTGTTTGTGAATGTGCTAAAAGGGTGTTGTGTCTACAGGATGGAGTGGCAGCCAGATGAGCAGGGACTTCAGCAGGTCCTCCAGCTGCTCAAGGACTCTCAGTCGCCTGACACAGCAACACAGAGAGCCGTCCAACAAGTATCCTACCTAATAGGGCTCCAACTAACGAATATTTCAATATGTTAACGATTAGTTGACTAATCGGAAAATAAAGATGTTACTTATTTAATGGCTCTAATTTTTCCATCAACTTCTAAATGCAGCTTAAGTTATTTTAGGCATGTGCTTACCAACAACAAATATGATTCGTTTATAAAAATGTATTAACACTGTAACTGTAATGCTCATTCAGTTGTTACAAACATTAAAATGACAAAGTTGTCCATTTAAAAAAAAAAAAAAAAAAAAGTTGTCCATTTTAAAAGGAAAGGCAAAGTTCCCAAAAAAATTAACCTTGATATTGTATTAAACAGTTAAAATAGCACTAATGAAAACAACAAAACACAATCTAACTTCCTCAAAAAGAAAATCTGCATACTAGTATATTGATTATCTCTTGACAGTTTTAGCACTCTAAAAGAATCAATGTGTAGAATTCTATATTTGATTAAGTCTTAAAATCTTGGCTATTGAATAGATTGTATGTTTTACTTGTTTAAATGCCATTTTTTACAGCATTGCAAATTCACGCTGCTTTACAACGTACTTACATTGATCTAAACAAAGTTTAGCTGGCTGACTTTGTCTAAAAAAAAAAATTTTTTTCACACATTGGTCTCACTCTTGTTAGTTAGCAAGCTACAAGCTAACACTACTTATCGAAGCTGTGTCTGCATGCCCCCTACAAATGTCTGACATCATGTCTCCGCTTTAAATGCTCGCTTATCAAAGATGTAGAATAGAAAGTACTTTATTTATCACTGGGGGAAATTCAGCACCACAGGTCGCTCACAATGGACAAGAATAATAATAAACAATATAACATATGATATATATATATATCAATAATATTTGTACTATAATAATATATGTACTGCCATAATGAAAAAAAGTTTGCTTTGCAAAATGAGCAAGGTATTCATGTTTTTAACAAAAATAAGAGGAAATGTCCTCACTCTTTACATGTTATCACTGGTGATATTTTTGGGAGTGACCCACTTCCGGCCGGAAAAATAGGAGTGATGACGTCAAATATAATTGACAGCGACAAATTTTATTGTTGACAATGTCGACTACTACCTAACATTGAGATCCAGAGTTCAAAAATACTTGCTTAGTCTAGCGGCGCACCAATCAATGCTTTTTGCATTCTTCGGGTATCAAATGTGTACATTGCAAATGTAAAATGGTGGACATTAAATGTTGGTTTGTTTGATGTTACTCTGGAAGAAATTGTCCTTAGCCGCTCTTCTAGAAACTTGAACAACTGAACCAGTTCCCTGACTTCAACAACTATCTCATCTTTGTCCTTACAAGACTCAAAACAGAAGGTAAGCACAGAGCCAGTGGTGTTACCTTATTAAATTGAGACTATTCTCTCTAAATTGTTAATTTTAGCTCCTTGGAATCGTATTCGATTGATAGTGGTTCATAAATTGAAATGAAGTAAATCGTCTCTCGTTTTATCGCGGCTGTCTGATTTCAGGCCTGACTGTGGTAAATAAATGTTCTCAAATTAGGATTCATAGACTATAATCAGACTTTATGACCATCTGAATGTTTAACAGAGTGATCATTCTATACAATTTTATTTATATGGAATACAAGACTGAGGTGTTTCCATGGCGAGTTGGCCGCCATAACGCCCGCCAAACATATTTTATTTATGCACTTCTTTTAAATAAATCTTAAAGTGCTACAGTACAAATACATATTTAAATCAATAACAGCTTAGCCATTAAAACAGATAAAGTACTAAGACAAACACTATCCGTGAAAGAAGCAGTAAAGTAACACAAAACATGCAAAATAATTGGTTTGCTAACAGCGTGTCTATTTCAATTACTAAAATAACTTGGTTAAAAGATTTGTGTGTGTGTATAAGTAACTTTTGAGCACATTCAACAATACTGCGATAATGATAACCGTGATAATTTTTGTCACAATGACTGATGTGAAATTTTCAAAGCTTTACATCCTTATACTCGTTTTACGCAATTTGCCTGTGCCGGGAGGATCCTGCAAGCGTTAGTGCTCTGGCTTTTGCCAAAGCTTCTATCATGGCCACTATGTGGAAATACTTATCACATCCTGGGAAATGTATTTAAGTTATAACTGGGCTTTGATGTGCTGAAACCACGGGAATGTCTTCTGCAAAAACTTGGTCAAAAAGATGGATAGCCACGGACGTTAGCCACGTCGTCAGCATTGCGTGTCCTTCCAAGTTTTCCCCCGTTGTTTTCATTAAACACCGCTCACGTCAAATGCCAATGTTGCGTGGAGCGGTTATTGGTGTTGCAGTCAAGGCGCAACAAGGTTTTGGGATGACAGATTGATCGGCTAACAATCAGTATCGGCCGATTTTCTTGAAAATGTACGTGATCGCCATTGTTAATGCCTTTCAATGCAAATCGCCTCTGGCTAATATATTTATTTTTAGTTTACTCTGTTTGTTTCACAAAAAGGGATACTCCAATAATTATTTTATGCTGGTGATACAGATCATCCTTAAGTGAAATTGGCTGATACCAATCATGTATAAAAAGTTTATATGTTTAATATTGATTTGCTAATGGCAGTGTAATTATAGGAACAGTCCGAGCAAAACAAAGTCAATAGAACACAATACCTAATCAAACAAAAGTCAAAACTAACATCTATGACTCATTGAAATCCTTTGGTTTTTGCCCTGATTTCGCCGGTACAGGATCTTTATACCTGAGTCACTTTAGTATCAATCATATACTTATATTGGTATAAACATAGGGCTGGGCGATATGGCACATTTTCACTTTGGCCCTGGAAGGTAAATGGTTTGTGCATCCCTGCTCTAGACTCTTATCAATCTACTTGTTAATTTCCTGTTCATCACTGTTTGGTTTTCTTTGTAAAATGGTTCAATCTAGACTTCTTAAAGTATTTTACAGTGCTTCATTCACTTTTTCCACATGTTGGTCCTCAAAATTCTACACACATGACAAAGTGAAAATGTTTTTGTTTTTTTAAGAGCTTTTTGCAAATGTATTGAAAATTAAAAACCAATAAATCACATGTAAGTATTCACAGCCTTCGCCGTGAAGCACAAAACTGAGCTCCGATGTATCCTTTATCAACTGATCATGCTTGAGAGGTTCCTACAGCTTAATTGTGGTCATCTATTTTTATGTTTTAATTACGACTGAAGCTCACAGCACATTTCCTGTTGCCTGAATCATAATTTTTCTTGGGCTTAATCACCTACATCCTCCTCCAGTAATAAAGATACTTGAAGTAACTGCATTTTATTTTCTGCAATGGTGGAATTATTGAACGGTTCAAGAAGAAATAAAATGTAAGTTCTGGTTCCCATCGATGCGCAATGCCCAGTCCTATGTGCAACATAAACAAATATAGAATGTGCTTTTAAAAAATCTGTATTATAGTGAAGCCGGATATTTGAAGCTTGATGGAGCGAGGCACAACTGGACCAATAGCAACCTACAGGAGGTCCTCAATCTACAGTACATACAAGTTCCATCCATATAACCACTGTGGGTTTAGTTTTGGTGTACAGTGGAACCTGTATCTGAATCAACACCCAAAGTCTCATATAAACTGCGGTGTATTTAAAGAATACAAATAAAGTATGGTAATTACAAGAATGAAATGCAGCGGCAAGAATAGTCTTTAGGACAGGGTCTCCTAAAATCCCCAAAACTTGTTGTAAAACCCAGTGAGACCTGGTATTCCAGGCTGTAGCCCCTAGACTCTGGAATGACTTGTATCACCAACTGTGAGCTAGACTGTTTTGACTCTTAAAAACATTTGAAGACTTGTTTTTAAAAAAAAAAAAGCTTTTAGTCAATGGGCTTTGTTTTTTAATCACTGGTTCTATCCTTTTTATTATGTTGTCTCTATTGTATTAGTTTAATTGATTTAATTGAGCTATGTTTTGTACATCACTTTATGATTATTTGTGAAAAGTGCTTTATGAAAAACATTTACTTAATTGCGGTTAAAGTGGGGGAGTTTATTTTTATATCAGTGGTTGATTGTCTTGCACTCCGAACAGTGATGGTGCAAGAACAGGAGAGACAGGTTTGTGGGGACAAGCATGTCTCAATACTGAGACCACTGCGCTGTTTATTGCTATTCATTTTATAGGTGCAGATCCATTCACATGTTAAATTATAAAAACTGTCTCCAAGAACAATTAAAGCTGGAAGATACCATAATTATCCTCCATGGTAGTTGTGGTGTTAGTGTTTGGACCGGGCATGGAGCCAATTGATCAGCATTTCTTGTTTGTGAGCACTTCATGTCTAAATTCACTTTTCTTTTCTTTGCCACGCTGTTTCCCAATAGTAAATCATCAATGCTGTATGGTTGTTTTCCAATACCTTTTTAAGATAATTAAATTTTTGCGGTAACACACCACACCAGGTTTACTATTTATTATGTCAGTTTTTAAATGTTTAGTAGGCGTTTTGAACCTTTTAATGAATGTATATCCACATCCATGCAATGCTGGAAGAATGCACATCTGCTTACCACATAGTATCAACTCTCTCACATGTGAAGTAGATTTTGCCTCAACATTTATTTTCACTGACTTTTAAATCTCATCTCCTAACCAGACACCATCTGCTGCTTTGAGGGACAAACTGCAGCAGCAGAATCGTTTCTGTCATTTTTCTGCTTTTAACAGTCTGTTGCTAGAGATTTATTTTCTTATCCTTAAATTATGTGTACCGCCTTTTAGTTTTTTACTTGTATTCACAATTTTTGGTTTAGTCTGTGTTACTGCCGTTTCTTTTCAGCCCATTTTCATGCCATTGACTGATTTTGTTAAAGATAGAGGCTCTGCGGTTAAAAGTGACAGACTAAAAGGATATCTGCAAGTACATAACAATACTATGATTCTGTCCGTAATTGTTGTTTTTAATAAAACATTGTTTCTTGCTTTCTAGACGAGCCAACCCGCTCCCTAAGTGGTCTGATCCTGAAAAACAATGTTAAGGCCCATTACCAGAACTTCCCGCCAACCGTCGCAGACTTCATAAAGCAGGAATGTGTCAACAACATTGGCGACCCCTCGCCACTCATCCGTGCCACAATTGGTGGGTTCATTGTTAAATCAACTCAAATTTTTAAGAAACATCACAATTCTTATGCTTTGGAGATGATGCATAAAAACATGACTGACTTTCCCCCATGAAGGTATTTGTATTCATACTGTCTGACCCAGAGCTGCTGCCAGCAAAGCATGAATACACTTACCATCTTTTCATGCTTTTCACTATCTTGAAACAACGCCTCCTGTCATTTAGGCATCCTGATTACAACTATTTCATCCAAGGGAGAACTACAGTCATGGCCTGATTTGCTGCCTCAGCTCTGCAACCTTCTCAACTCCGAGGATTACAACACATGCGAGGTACATCCATCACATTCTTCTTACTGAAGTTAATATAAAACTGTTACTACCAGATGTCATATTCATGTCATGCACATTTTAATGCTACAAAGAGTACACTAGGGCTGGACAATATGGCAAAAAAAAGAGATTGTTTTTTACATATCATCCGATCTAGAATATCATTAAAAAAAAATAATTATTAAAGCAGATTGTCCCGTGCAGGATTATACTAAGTACCCTACTGTTTACTGCCGCAGTATCTTGTAAAAAAAAAACATTTCCACTATGTTTGATTGAGGTACTATATGCTAACAGCTGACAACTGTCATTGTTGTTCATATTTATAATTGTGCTTACGAGAGGTGTAGCGGTACAGGTAACCCACGCTATAGTCCGTACCCGGTTTTAGGGCCGTGGTTTTGCTTCTTTTTTGGTACGTTTTATGGGGGTAAAGAAAATAACTTTTTTGCCTCCTCAAAGTTGTTTTTTTGCTTGTCATCACAAACATTCTGCAGTAAACAAAGTATAATTGGTGTAGTCAATACTATAATTTATTTCAAGTTAACGTTTACTAACCAACACTTTCAGATGGTAAATGATTGGCATTCTTTAATTACTTGCATACAGCACTTTTTCTTTAGTTCAAATCACATGCCTGGATCATGTAATTGCCCAGCCCTAGCGTACACAGTTCCAAAGTTGCATATTCAGTGGAACCTTAAAAGGTAGAAGACAATCAATTGTGAGGACAACTTTTTTTCTCCAATGGAATCACTGGAATGAAAAATGGTTGGTTCCAGGGTGCAACTCACCATAAAACATTTATAGTCCAACGGTAATTTACGTCAGGATTGAACACAGGTTGAACATTGTTGTACTGAGCAGCAAAGGCAGATGTGGATACTGTTTTCCTGATATTTATTACTATGCTAATTTGCTAATTCTATTCCATCTTCTCTTTTTCTTCTTTATTGGTACCATGATGTGCAGGCATCCATTAAAAAAACAAAACTGTCCATAAGATAATCACTGACTGCTCATGTGCCATATTTTTGTGTCCTTTGGGCATATTATTCCCATTTTGGTCTTTTTCCCAATTGTTCAACCATAAAGTTTTGAGGTTCCATTGTATACATGCCCAAAGCCTTGACAGTATAAATGAATGTTGCTCATGTTTCCACAATTAAAAATAAAATATCTTCTCACACAACTTATTCTCTCCTCTGTGTCCTTGTATGTTTGCGTTTGATTTGACAGCCTTTCTGTGTGTGTCTGTGTCTCAGGGCTCGTTTGGAGCACTGCAAAAGATATGTGAGGACTCGTCCGAGCTGCTGGACAGCGACGCTCTGAACAGACCACTCAATATCATGATACCCAAATTCCTTCAGTTCTTCAAGCACTGCAACTCAAAAATTAGGTACAACATGGGAGGAGTTGAATGACTTCTGGTATACACACTAACATTAGGACAAGTCTTTGCTGCCTTAGATCAGTGTTTTTCAACCTTTTTTGAGCCGAGGTACATTTTTTTCATTGAAAAAAATCCAAAGGCACACCACCAGCAGAAATCATTATAATATGAAACTCGACATTGACAATAAAAAGTCGTCGGATACGACTTTAAAGCATAACTAAGCATGCAACACTAGAGCTCTTGTCTCAAAGTAGGTGTACTGTCACATAACACTCTGACTTATTTGGACTTTTTTGCTGTTTTCCTGTGTGTAGTGTTATAGTTCTTGTCTTGCGCTCCTATTTTGGTGGCTTCTCCTGTTTTGTTGTTATTTTCCTGTAGCAGTTTCATGTCTTCCTTTAAGCGATATTCCCCGCACCTGCTTTGTTTTAGCTTTTAACAATATTGCAGTTGTTTTTATCCTTCTTTGTGGGGACATTGTTGATTGTCATGTCATGTACGGATGTACTTTGTGAACGCCGTCTGCTCCACACGCTGTAAGTCTTTGCTGTCGTCCAGCATTCTGTTTTTCTTCACTTTGTCGCCAGTTCAGTTGTAGTTTTGTTCTGCATAGCCTTCCCTAAGCTTCAATGCCTTTTTTTTTTTTAGGGGCACTCACCTTTTGTTTATTTTTCAGTTTAAGCTTTAGACACCTTTTTACCTGCACACTGCCTCCCGCTGTCGTCTGAAAAATTGTGATCACGATTAGCTACCTGCTGCCACCTACTGATATGGAAGAGTATTACACGGTTACTCTGCCGACACTCAACAACACATCATTTGCAGACTATAATTACTGGTTTGCAAAAAATGTTATACCCCAAATAGGTGAAATTAGATAATCTCCCACGGCACACCAGGCTGTATCTCACGGCACACTAGTGGTTGAAAAACACTGCCTTAGATTATAGCTGATTAAATTTTTAGCTAAAATACTTGGGGTTACAAAGCGCAAAGAAATCGCGTAATTGTAAGTTATAAGTGCTTATCACTGGTAGTAACTAATTTTGTGGACCCCGCTGCAGGTCCCACGCCATTGCCTGTGTGAACCAATTCATCATCGGCAGAGCCCAGGCGCTAATGGATAACATTGACACCTTCATAGAGGTTTGCAGCTGCCTACTGGAGCAAATAAGACTTAGTTGCCACATTATTCTCCCTTTCTTAAATGTTTTTTTCCACCCCATGTAGAGCCTCTTTGTGCTGGCAGCAGACGAGGACTCTGAAGTCCGAAAGAATGTTTGCCGGGCTCTAGTCATGCTTCTGGAGGTCCGCATTGACCGGCTCATCCCCCACATGCACAGCATCATCCAGGTAAGTGCTGAATCATATGGACAGCTAACACATTTTCCACATTGTTTCTCCCCTGGACATGATGACAAACCCAGCTCATTGATATACAGTGGGGCAAAAAAGTTACTTACTCAGCCACCCATTGACAATCAATGGGTGGCTGACTGAATACTTTTTTGCCCCACTGTACAATGATACCATACGTTCCTAAACTTCTGATCCAGATGGGCTCCAACTCTGTAGCAAATAAATATTTTTGTGCCGTTTAAGTCACTATTGTTTGTCCCTTTCCCTTGCAGTACATGCTGCAGCGGACCCAGGACCCAGATGAGAATGTAGCTCTCGAAGCCTGTGAATTTTGGTTGACTCTTGCGGAGCAGCCCATCTGCAAGGAGATGCTCTCAGGGCACTTGATGCAGTGAGTGCTGATTATATCATTGCAAATGGTGTCGCAATGGGCCATGTTGTCTGGTTCCTTTTTTTAATATTTATGTTCTACTTCCTTTCCTGCGCCTCAATAGACTGATCCCCATCTTGGTAAACGGGATGAAGTATTCAGAGATAGACATCATACTGTTGAAGGTGAGATTTGTTATTTTTCGTTCTGTTTCAGTACTGTGAAATGGCAAACATTGCTCACGTGTGTTTTAATATCGGCACAGGGAGATGTCGAGGAAGATGAAGCTGTACCAGACAGCGATCAGGACATCAAGCCTCGTTTCCACAAGTCACGCACTGTCACGTTGCAGCACGAAGGTTTAGAGGGAGGGGACAGCGAGGACATAGACGATGACGACGATGATGATGATGATGACACATTGTCTGACTGGAATTTGCGTGAGTATACGCTATTGTATGTCTTATTTACATTTCAAAGGGAAATGGAGCACATCCGCTCTTATTTGCAATTTTAATTGCTTCCAGACCCCCCAGAATTTCATGATATTGCAATCGCAGTATTTATCGCAAACTAAAACATTCCTTGCAATAGGGATACGATATGAAAATGTTATATCATGAATATTGTGACCAAAATTATAATTATTGCTGTATGATTGAATGTACTCAAAAAGTACTTCTACAAACACTGAAATCTTATGACTAAGTTGTTTCAAAATAATAATACATTAGAAACACTTAGAAAATCCAATATTTTGCATGTTTTGTTTCTTATGCTTCACTGATAATGTTTTAGTTTTAATGGCTTAGCTTTGGTTTTAAATATTTGTTAGTCTGTTCTCAAAGTGTTGCAGTACAATCTTTGAATATCAGTAAAACTAAAATATTGCTGTTTGGTAACCGTAGAAGGGGAAAGTCAAACATAAGTATAAATAGACAGAGTAGTCATTGAAAGGGTCAAAGAAAACACATTTTTGGGTGTAATAATAGATGATAAAATGAACCGGAAACATGTAAAAATATACAGCATAAAGTAGCAAGAAATATGTCAATTATGAATAAAGCACGACATAGTTTTTGACCAAAAATCACTTCATATTCTTTACTGCTCGCTAGTGTTACATATCTGAGTTATTGTGTAGAAATATGGGGAAACTACAAATATAAGCTTCATTCACTAAGGGTGTTACAAAAAAGATCAATTAGAATAATATATAATGTTGGATATAGAGAACACTCATACACGCTTTATTTATTGAATCACAAATATTGAAATTCTATGATTTGGTGCATTTGCAAACATCTAAAATGATGTGCAAAGCAAACTAACCTGCTACCCAAGTATGTACAACAATTTTTCTCAACAAAAGAGGAGAAATATAACCCTAGAGGAAAATCTAATTTAAAACATTTGTATGCTTGAACACTACTTAAAACCTTAAGCATATCCGTATGTGGAATTTAATTATAGAATGGATTAAGCAAAGAAATCAGAGCACCAATATGATTCCGTTTAAGAGACTGTTCAAACTACAAGTGTTCACAAAGTACACAGAACAAGAATTATGATGACCATCTTGAACCCTTATTTTTTTTTAATTAGATTAAGGTTATTTATGTATTTGTTTACTTACTATGGTATATTTATTCACTGTTCTGTTACAGCGAACAAGGAAATAATTATGAAAAGGGGTAGGAAAATGAGCTCAACTGAACAGTGTGTAATAAGTACCGTATTTTCCGCACCATAAGCCGCACCTAAAAACCACAATTTTTCTCAAAAGCAGACAGTGCGGCTAATAACCCGGTGCGCCTTATATATGGATTAATATTCATATTTATTTTCATAAAGTTTAGGTCTCGCAACTACGGTAAACAGCCGCCATCTTTTTTCCCCGTAAAAGAGGAAGCGCTTCTTCTTCTACGGTAAGCAACCGCCCCCATAGAAGAGGAAGCGCGCGGATATTACGTTTCATTTCATTTGTGTGTTTCTGTAAAGACAACAAAATGTCTCCTACTAAGAGACACGCGTACAAGGTTCCACTGACTTTTGATATTCATGTGAACCGCACTGTGGATACAACGGGAACACGTACGGTGAATATTCGCACCACAGGGAATGAGAAGTCGTCCTACTGTGGTTCTAGCTTGCCATGCTAACGGCCAGAAACTTCCACCCACGGTGATATTCAAAAGGAAGACCTTGCCAAAAGAGAACTTTCCAGCCGGCGTCATCATAAAAGCTAACTCGAAGGGATGGATGGATGAAGAAAAGATGAGCGAGTGGTTGATAGACGTTTACGCGAAGAGACCGGGTGACTTTTTTCACGCAGCGCCGTTCCTGTTGATCTACGACTGCATGCGCGTCCAAATCATCGATGGTGTCAAAAAACAAGTGAAGCACACCGAAGAAGAAGAATTCGAGGGATTTGTGGATGAGTAATAACTTCAGAAAGTGAGCTTTAAATGTTTATTTTGTGTGTTGTGTGACACTAACGTATGAGCAACGTTGAGTTATTGATGTTGCTATAGCTCTGCACTATTTTGAGTGTTATTATTTTTGTGATTGCACATTACATTTTGGGAGTGAACAGAGTTGTTAGAACGCTGGTTTGTAATATATTATTAAAGTTTGACTGACCTTGACCTATCTGACTGTTTTGTTGACATTCCCTTTAGCGTAGCGTAGGTGCGGCTAATAGCACGGGGCGGCTAATTGGTAAACAAAGTTTTGAAATATGCCGTTCATTGAACGTGCGGCTAATAACACGGGGCGCCTTACGGTGCGGAAAATACGGTAAAATACTTACATTATGACCTAGGGCTGTCAGTTACCGCAATATTGAGTTCATGAAAATGTCCTTTTGACGGCACTATTTTGATGTGTGGTTGGAAAAAACAAAGGTAAATGAGGGGTAGTGTTTTGGTAGTTTTTGTCTGTTGGATGAGGTGGCGACTTGTCCAGGGTGTACCCCACCTTCCGCCCGAATGCAGCTGAGATAGGCTCCAGCCCCCCCCCCCCCCCCCCCAGCTTCCGCGACCCTGAAAGGGACAAGCGGTAGAAAATGGATGGATGGATGTCTTTGTTCATTCATTATTTTTACTTTCTTCTGCATTTTTTGCAGCAAATTCTTAAAAACAACAAAACTTCTATTGCAAGTTTTGGGTAAAACATTTAAGCATTTAAGGCCACAACAATCTCAAGGACATGCTAAATTCTGGGATTACTACCCCTAGGGTTTCTGCTATAATTAATAAACAATTAGGCTCAAATGTATAATTCATAATTCAGTAATTCATATACTGACCAAATGTATGCTGGGTTCTTGTTTCAGGAAAGTGTTCAGCAGCCGCTTTGGACGTACTTGCCAACGTATTTCGTGATGAGCTGTTGCCCCATCTGCTGCCACTTCTGAAAGGCCTGCTTTTTCATCCTGACTGGGTTGTCAAAGAGTCCGGCATCCTTGTATTAGGGGCGATTGCCGAGGGTAGGAATGACCTTTTGAATGCAAATGATCTATGGCAAATATGTTCTGTAAGTAATTATTTTTTGCCTCAGGCTGCATGCAAGGCATGGTTCAATACCTGCCAGAGCTCATCCCCCACCTCATCCAATGTCTGTGTGACAAGAAGGCCCTGGTGCGCTCTATTGCCTGTTGGACCCTAAGTCGTTATGCACATTGGGTGGTCTCCCAGCCCCCTGACTCCTACCTCAAGCCTCTGATGACTGAGCTTCTCAAACGCATTCTGGATGGCAATAAAAGGGTGCAAGAAGCTGCATGCAGGTGAGCTGCACCATCTGGTCTTCATTCTGTGGAAATGACCCAGCCCGCTCATTGAATAACAATGATACATGTTGTTTTTCTGATTCACATCATTCATTGACTGGTAGAGTCGTGTATGTGCCTTTTTTTTTATAGATTAGATTAGTCATGTTGTTGTGTCCGCCATCTTTGTTTTCACCATAGTGCATTTGCCACCTTGGAGGAGGAGGCGTGCACAGAGCTTGTTCCATATTTGAGCTTCATCTTGGACACTCTGGTCTTTGCCTTTGGAAAGTACCAGCACAAGAACCTCCTCATCCTCTACGATGCCATTGGAACGCTGGCGGACTCAGTGGGTCACCACCTAAATCAACCTGTAAGAGCTTGTTGAATTTACACGATACTAATGTTGGGCTCCTCAAATGTAAAATAACGCAAACTTCCAAATTGTACTTATTTTTCAGGAGTACATTCAGAAGTTGATGCCTCCTCTTATTGCAAAGTGGAATGAGCTGAAGGATGAAGACAAGGATCTCTTTCCTCTTTTGGAGGTAAATGTCAAACTTTTCTTACAAATGTGGTGGTTTGTGACTATCTTTCGTTGAAACAGACCTTGTACATCGTCTGCATCAAAATGATTATACTGTGTATATCTCTCCTAGTGTCTGTCTTCAGTGGCCACTGCACTGCAGAGTGGGTTCTTGCCTTACTGTGAGCCAGTCTACCAGCGCTGTGTCACGCTAGTCCAGAAGACATTAGCTCAGGCTATGGTGAGGGATCAAACCCAAGCTTTTTTAACCGCAGGTCCAGCCAGACATAGAGACTGAAATACTGTGTTTGTAGATGTTCAGCCAGCATCCGGAGCAATACGAGGCTCCTGACAAGGATTTTATGATCGTGGCCCTAGACTTGCTCAGTGGTCTTGCTGAGGGTTTGGGTAGTCATGTGGAGCAGCTTGTGGCCCGGTCCAATATCATGACGCTGCTTTTCCAGTGCATGCAGGTAGGGAGGGAATGCTAACCGACATATTGGACAATGTCATTCCAAGAGCTCTAATAAGAAATCTGCTTGTGTTATAGGACACTATGCCCGAAGTGAGGCAAAGCTCCTTTGCTCTGTTAGGAGATTTAACTAAGGTCTGCTTCCTCCACGTTAAACCCTGCATCGGTGAGTATTTTTGTTGTAATTGGCCTTATTCTGCTGTAATGCTGTCAAACTATAATTGTTGTACATCCGTTATAACCAGTGTTTAATTTTGTTTTATTTGTGTTATACAGCTGAGTTCATGCCCATTCTGGGACTTAATTTGAACCCAGAGTTTATCTCCGTATGTAACAATGCCACCTGGGCCATTGGGGAAATCGCTATGCAAATGGGTGAGGAGACTAAGCTTGCCCTTCACTAAAAGCAAGATATCGCAATATCTGAGACCTGATGAAAAATCCAGCTCAATGATAAATAATGATATGCTTTGTTCCCATAATGTTTTCTGATCCAGATATTGCAGATACTGCATTTTTTTAGATTTGCACTGTGGAATTGTCAAACAACCTGGCATTTTTTTAGATTTGCACTGTGGAATTGTCAAACAACCTGGCATTTTCCATAACCGTACTTGCATATGTATTACTCTGTGGGCGTTTAGGTGCAGAGATGCAGCCCTATGTAGGAGTGGTATTGCCACACTTGGTGGAGATCATCAATAGACCCAACACACCCAAAACTCTGCTGGAAAATACAGGTGCACAGTTGTGTACACACAGAGGTAGATCATTTGGAAATAAATGACCTTCTAAATGTTTCCTCTTCATGTGCAGCCATCACAATAGGCAGACTGGGCTACGTATGTCCTCAGGAAGTCGCGCCACAGCTTCAGCATTTCATTAGGCCTTGGTGAGTCACACAAGCATAGTTGTTTCCTTTTCCACTGGAAGAAAAATGTTTTGAATTAATCTGGCTCCTGCAGATTTTATGTGCACAGGAAGTGGTCAATTATTTTTAAGCTTGTTTGTTACTGCTTTCAACATGGTATTTTCCCCATAGTCAGTCATTTAAAAGACAATGTATAGTTGACACAGGACATATTGTATGATCTCAATACCAGTGGGATGATACATTTTCTCTGTGGGTTGTCTGGCTCAGAAACTTTAGGGTTGGTTTCTACTTCGAATCCAGCTTCTGCCATCCTGGTCACTGTCGAGTCCTTGAGCAAGACACTTTAAAGGCCTACTGAAATGATTTTTTTTTATTTAAACGGGAATAGCAGATCCATTCTATGTGTCATACTTGATCATTTCGCGATATTGCCATATTTTTGCTGAAAGGATTTAGTAGAGAAAATCGACGATAAAGTTCGCAACTTTTGCTCGCTGATAAAAAAAAAGCCTTGCCTGTACCGGAAGTAGCGTGACGTCACAGGAGCTAGTATTCCTCACAATTCCCCATTGTTTACAATGGAGCGAGAGAGATTCGGACCGAGAAAGTGATGATTACCCCATTAATTTGAGCGAGGATGAAAGATTCGTAGATGAGGAACGTTACAGTGAAGGACTTGAGAGACAGTGATGGACGTATCTTTTTTCGCTCTGACCGTAACTTAGGTACAAGCTGGCTCATTGGATTCCACACTCTCCTTTTTTTATTGTGGATCACGGATTTGTATTTTAAACCACCTCGGATACTATATCCTCTTGAAAATGAGAGTCGAGAACGCGAAATGGACATTCAGTGCCTTTTATCTCCACGACAATACATCGGCGAAATGCTTTAGCTACGAGCTAACGTGATAGCATCGTGCTTTAACTGCATATAGAAACAAAAAAATAAACCCCTGACTGGAAGGATAGATAGAAAATCAACAATACTATTAAACCGTGGACATGTAAATACACGGTTAATGCTTTCCAGGCTGGCGAAGGTTAACAATGCTGTGCTAACGACGCCATTGAAGCTAATTTAGCAACTTAGCAACGGGACCTCACAGAGCTATGCTAAAAACATTAGCTCTCCACCTACGCCAGCCAGCCCTCATCTACTCATCAACACCCGTGCTCACCTGCGTTCCAGCGACCGGTAGAAGGACGAAGGACTTCACCCGATGCGTTTGGCGGCCCGGAGACGTAGGAAGTCAAGGTGAGGTCGGCGGCTAGCGCGGCTAGCACTCCAACAAAGTCCTCCTGGTTGTGTTGCTGTAGTCCGCTGCTAATACACCGATCCCACCTACAACTGTCTTCTTTGCAGCCTTCATTGTTCATTAAACAAATAGCAAAAGATGTCCAGAATACTGTGGAATTATGAAATGAAAACAGAGCTTTTTGTATAGGATTCTACGGGTACCATAACTTCCGTTACTCGGACTTCGTCACGCGCATACGTCATCATACCGCGACGTTTCAGCCGGATATTTCCCGGGAAGTTTTAAAAGTCACTTTATAAGTTAACCCGGCCGTATTGGCATGTGTTGCAATGTTAAGATTTCATCATTGATATATAAACTATCAGACTGCGTGGTCGGTAGTAGTAGGTTTCAGTAGGCCTTTAACCACTTTTCTCCCAGTGCCACCCTCCTGACGTAAATGTACAAAATGGGTGTCTTAATGGAAATAGCTTTAAGTCTCCAAAGAAAAAGCTCTGTATAATATAATTAATTTCTCTTCACTGACCATGCGTTTAATATCCGATAGCGTTTTGTCTTTATCTGGTATTTTGTCTTATCAGGTGTACATCGCTGAGGAACATCAGGGATAATGAAGAGAAAGATTCAGCTTTCCGCGGAATCTGCGTGATGATCGGTGTCAACCCAGCCGGTGTTGTGCAGGTGAGCTGAATTCCTCATGTTGCAAAAACTACTAAATAGTTGTTAAAAGGGAACTGCACTTTTGTGAAATTTTGCCTATTGTTGGATCATTGAGAGACAGAAAGATTTTAAAGATGATAAACGCTTGAAAGATGCAGCAAAAAGGAGTCA
This sequence comes from Entelurus aequoreus, assembly GCF_033978785.1. NCBI lineage: Eukaryota > Metazoa > Chordata > Actinopteri > Syngnathiformes > Syngnathidae > Entelurus > Entelurus aequoreus. Next base: position 10,633,370 of record NC_084755.1, read on the forward strand.
CCATTGTAGCCTTCAAAGCCCACCATTGTTTTATTTACGTGCATATATATATTATAATATAACAGACACGTCCTGTAATATGTTTAATATTTACCGTATTTTGTGCATTACCTGAATTGAGCGTGTATTTTAGTTTCCATAGCAACGCACTTCCAGCAACAAACGTGTTCCTACTTCCGAAAATAAACGCAAGTGTGTTCAAATCATAGCAGACATGGTAACTGACAGACAAGTTTTGGACAAATGAGGACTCGCATCTTTTTGACGCTGAATATACGGAGGATGAAGAAGCGAGCATGAAGAGAGGGTGAAACGTTGCAGCAGACGGAACCCGAGAGAGGTTGGTGTGACTTAACGCCGCAAATGTGGCACTCAGAGCTAAGCTATTGCTTGTATTCCGACCTGGACTTCTTCCCGGCAGTGGGTAAAAAAACTACGCCAAGATGGCTGTTGTGCAGAAGGTGAACTATACAAGTATGCCAGGGGCCTCGATCTTCCTGCAAAGAGTAGATATGAGCAAAAATCCAACTCTGCAAATAAATAGATCCCTATACTTTATCAAAAAACATGAAGGATTATTTGTCTGCGTTCCTAGACATATTGAACTATCTTGTGCTCCGATGTCAATCCACACAACAAAAGATGACAACTTGGAAAAGTATGGAGGCTTACAACTTATTTTGAGTGTGGCTCGGTCAAGGAAATTGGCATCAAAACTCTCCCAGTTAAATAAGCATTGTTTTTGCTTGGGTAAGGTTGCATTTCATGATTCAACTTTGTCTTGCTTCCATGTAAACACATGTTTGTGTTATGTACTTTTGACACATTAGTTCACAAAATAAACAAGCGTGTAGACGTAGAACTACTTCTCCTGACAAAGTATCATTTTCTGGTTTCTGTTTGTTGAAAATACAAATATCAAGATAATACTTCAATGGGAAATAGTAAACGAGTGAAGTATATTTAAAATATGTCAAACCTTTAACCAAGTGGTCACTGCAAACTCGTGCTTTCGACCGTGCGCTCTTGTACGGGAGTGTGCCATATTTGTTGTCTTTCGTAAAATCTTGCCCTTCTTGATTACCTCTCAGGAACTCTGAAGAAATGTTATCCTTTTTGCGATTCGAACGGTTTGTACAGCCTAAAACAACAGGGCATTTTTCTTGGAGAAAGTCTAAATGGCGGCTAGTACCCATTGAGAACAGACGCTGCTTGATGTCATTAAAGTCCGAGCAATACCAACATAAATGGCATGCATGCTCAAAATAAACCGGAAAAAAATGTCTCCACCTGGTTGACCAAACGCACAACTGTCCATCGAGGGAGTCACCATAATATTGATCATTATACATGCAGCACATCATGCTATAGTTGGTACAACTACACACTGTTGAGCTAGCTCTGTACAAACAAATCATGAAATGTGGGCTAATAATTTATTGATTTTGCAATAGGATTGTTCATGTTTTTCAGTCAGTACAGATTTGGAGATCTTATCGCATTGTTGTGCATTACAAACTCAAAAGCCATTCAGCTGTTGACGCAGAAGCTAGCTTTTGGCTAATGCCACAGCATGCTGTCGCAAGACGATGTTACGACGCTCGGAAAACAGTTCCTCTGTGTTTGCTCTTACGATAACAATGTTTCTACAGCGCGGTTATTATACATGTTACGGATTGTAAATAAAGTATTGTTAGTTTTTGAATGCAATTTAAAAAAAACTTTAGAGGCAGAATGGATTGCTCCCATTAGCTGCATTGTTAGCATACTACAACGAACAATTCCAAACTAGAATGCAAAAAAAAAAAAAGTTGTGAGCGATGGGCAAAATTCCCCCAAAAAAGCGCAGTTTCCCTTTTAAAGTTATGATAAATAACAAAGGGCTTTTTTATGCAGGACTTCATTTTCTTTTGTGATGCTGTGGCATCCTGGGTCAGCCCTAAAGATGACCTGAGAGACATGTTTTATAAGGTGAGTGGTACCTAAAATCCTTATTTCATGCCAATTCTAAATCTGGCTCGCCGTACTCTGATGATCACTACTAAGACATTCGAAACCTGACATAACCGTGTGGATGCTATTTGGTTCTGAGACAAGTGCTTGAGCTGGGCCACAAGAAATCTCATTGGCAGAACATTTGTGTTGTCACCATTTATACCACATTGACAGAATGCCTCTCTCGTCGTAGATCCTGCATGGCTTCAAGGACCAGGTCGGCCAAGAGAACTGGCAGCAATTCTCTGAACAGTTTCCTCCTTTGTTGAAGGAGCGCTTGTCGGCATGCTATGGCGTTTAGCGCAAGTCCACAACAGACCTGTTCGGTATGTTCTGAAATCCTCTCACTTTTGCTCACAAGTATTGTCTTTCTGGAGATGATGACAAACCCAGCTCATTGATAACGCAATGAAAAATCTTTGTTCCAACCTTTAATCTGATCCAGAACATTACATGACGTTATCCACCAATTTTGTGTTCAGCTCTTCTGCTAATTCTTATCTTTTTTGTCATCTATGCAGGTAACCATAGGGGAGGGTCACTGGGGAACTCATTCACTGCCCAGCGTAGCGGAAGAAACCATGCAGAGGCAACGTGACAGGCCTCCACTTGGAAAAGGGTCTTCTCCCCCCTTTCCCTGTGCCCTGTGTCTGTGAGGGAGGGTGGTAGAAGGGAGGGTAAACTTAGGGATATATGTATACCTCTTGGATTCATAACGCCTCGCACAAATCCAACACGCTCAAAAGTGACTTTAACAAAAAGCACCGCAGGGATTCTAGTCGGGTGGGGGCTGGCTTTGACCTCCCCCTTCCTCCGTTGAAATTACTTAAAGGTAGCTGGCAGGGGAGGGGGGTGTCACATAGGTACATATAAATGAATTATCTGAACCAGCATAGGGTGCCATAGTCCCAAATCTCAATGCACATAAACAAGTGTATGGACGGACGCGCATACATCATCAGTGTGTTTAAAAAAAAAAAAAACGTCTAACGTTAGTTAGCTTTACAAGTCACCTCTTGGCTTTTGCCAGAGGCTAAACAAAACCAAGATGCTTTTACTATGTAATAATACAGGAAAATGTGCACAAATATTTGCACCTTTTTACAGGAAATGATGCATAAACCTCTTGGGTGTGCATACACTTTGGGGCTTTATCTCTTCTCATTGTTGTACATTGATGCTGAGTTTTGATCTGATAGCCTCATAAAGTGATGCATGTAGGAAAAGAATCGCTGATTGTTATATCGTCAAAATAGAGGAAGGCTGCTGTAACGTGGAGCAGTCAGCTGCTTATGTTCGTACGTATTCATCTTATTGTTCAGCCATGGTTGTGTGAAAACCAGTTTATAGTTTGATGAATACTTCATTAAAGAGCTGAATAGCTGTAGGCAGGCTGGGTATTTGCTTTCAAAACAATGTAATGAGAGAGATAAGCTGTCGAAAATAACTAGGTTCTTACTGGTATGAATGCACTTTTTTTTTGTAAGAAATGTATTTTAAACCACATACTTGAGGGTTTCCAGATAAGGGATTCTATGCCCATCAGTGAATTGTTAAAGGTAATGTTAAGCAATGACTAGATTAATACTTGAGGCTTCTTAACATAGTAATAACTTGGCATGTGCTTAAAATGAAGATTGAAGAGGAGACGTTCAGTATTTTGCATCCATGTTCCAGTGCAACTCCCTCCCCTTCTATTTTTTTAAGCAGTCATTACAGTAATATTGTAAACCATGCATGCGTTCCAAGTGAGTGTTGCTCCTTTTTAAGACATTTTATGTGTTCCTTTTTGTAGGGACCTAAATAGCTTGGTCAATGGCAATATGACTTCATGCTGCACTAAATGGGCGAGTGCTCCAGCTTCTGATCAAAACTAGTGATTGGTCTGTCCGCCCCAAAACAACTTTTGACACTGTAGATCAGGTCCAGAAAATACACTGATCTGAATAGTTGTGTTCCACATGTGATAGCTGGAGAGGGTAAACTTAACTTGGCGTCTCGACATTGTCTATAATGGATGATGGTCTTGGAAATGTAGCTATGGCTGTTAGCCCCTGGGTGTTTCACGTTAAAGGGGTTGTATGTATGAAAGTAAAGCTTAGATGTTTTGCACCAGCCCACACCCTAAAGTTATGCGCCGGGCATAGTGGGGGAGGGGGGAGGGTGCACCGCCAATATCAACAATATGGTGTTCAAAACTTCTGATAGGAAAGTCCAAATTCACCATGCTTCTGAGTATTGACTATCTTCATGAATTTAGTCTTGAGAATTAAACTTTTTTTCCTACCAGGTTTTATATGAACACAATTAAACGGATTATTTTTAAGCTGCTAAAAGATACTATTGACATCACTTTTTAATTTGCTAGAACGAGCATGCGGCAGGAAGAAAGGAATTTAATTTTGATGCTTATAATTTATTTTAGTTTTTTTTTTACTTAGTTTTTTGTGCGATCTGTGCACAAATGTTTTTTTGGACTTTAAAAGTTTTTTTGTTTTATTCTTTTCATTTAAAGAAATTATTTTTCATTTTAGTGTTAAACATTTGAATTACATCAAATTTTGATGTTGTAGTTGACTGAAAGAGTCTGTGCTTGGTGCATACCATTTAAGGGGAAAAAAAACTAACCGATTCATTCACTCTGTATTCTGATATCAAGCCTGGCGAGTGGATTTCATCTACCCTCATTTGCTTAACTATGGTGCAAGGTGGGATGTTAGCTGATGTAGTCCTTTCTATTTAATTTTGTTTAAAGGGGAAAATAAAAGTTTTCTATCGAGTTGACTTGAGTGTGTAATGTTTTTAGTACAGCCCTTGGAAATATTGAATTGCTAGACTTGGAAAATGTTCAGTTTAATTTTGTAGGAAGAAAACATAACAGACATGAAAGAAAACTGGTCATTTCAAATGGCAAGTTTCTTGCTTTAAGAAATCAATATAAAATATGCTAATAACTTTAATTTGTAGGTCAATATGGAATCTTGCAATTCTGAGAAAACTATGCATTCACCTTGCAAAAAATGTTTTTGTCTGCATACGTAGTAGTGTCCATTCCTTGGTGTGTTGGACCAGGTGGATTTACATTAATTTTGGCCTCGATGATGTCATTTGAAACCAAGGACAGGACTATCTAATTTGTTCAAGAAGGTAGGTCATGACGTAAAATTGCAAAATGTTGCTTGTTCAGTCAGCTGTTTTAAAATGTGGTCCAAGTACAAACATTGGAAAGTGATAAAGGCAAGCATACTGGTAGACCATGGTAAACATCAAAGTGTCCAGACAGAAAACTTAAAGCAATATGTCTTAAACAGAAAATTAACAGCAAAACAAATTAACGGAAACGGGAGTCACTGTCCGAAATGTAAGAAAGCGCCTAAAGGAATGGGATTTAAATACAAAAAAGCTAACTTAATCGATCAAACGAAACCTGTTATTAACTGAACCAATGGTGGACCATGGATGACTGGACAAACGTCATATTCAGTGATAAATTAGAATCTGCATTGGGCAAGGTGATGATGCTGGAACTTTTGTTTGGTGCTGTTTTAAGTCATTGACTATATGGGGCTGCATGTCAGGTATTGGCACTGAGCAGATGGCTGTCATTACATCTTCACGAACTGCACATTTTGGACATATTTCTTATTCCATCAATCAAAAAGATGTTTGATAATTACATAATTTTTCAAGATGTTAATGCATCTTTTTATAGAGCCAAAACTAACAAATCTTCCCTAAAGGATGATACATAAGGTAATTGTCTTGGCCTTTAAATATTCTGGATCTTAATCCAATTGAAAAGCTGGTGGAAATTGAAAAAAAAAAAATGGTTCATAAGACTCCAACCTGCTAAACTGACCTGACAACAATCTGTAGAACGTTGGAGCAAGATTGAAGAAGAGTATTGTTAAATCCATGCCTCAGAGACGGCAAGGTATTAAAAGCCAGAGGCGCAGCAGGGGTTGTTTGTAGTCGATTCTGTGGTCTGTCCTGGGACCAGTGGTCCCTACCACTAGGAGCACTAGTGAGACTGGTCGCGACCAGTGGCACAGCTGTGGTCCCTATTGACTTGAATAAGCCGGTGTTGAGCAGGTGAGCTGAATTCCTCATGTTGCAAAAACGACCAAATAGTTGTTAAAGGGAAACTGCACTTTTTTGGAATTTTGCCTATTACTCATGAGACAAACGAGTCTTAAAAAAAATAAAAGATTCTAAAGATAATCGCTTGAAAGATGCGGCTATTACTCCGCTCGGGAAACAGTTTCTCAATGTTTGCTCTTGCGATAATGTTTCTACAATGTGGTTATTATACATGTTACAGTTTGTAAATGAAGTATTATTGGTAGTTTTTGTATGCAATTTAAAAAAACCTTAGAGGTAGAATGGATTGCTCCCATTAGGTGCATTGGTAGTTTACTATAACAGATTATTACAAACCAGAATGCAAAAAAAAAAAGCATTTTGTCCTGTCTCTTATAACGGTTGTGGGCGATGGACAAAATTCCAAAAATAAAGTGCAGTTCCCCTTTTAAAGTTATGATAAATAACAAAGGGCTTTTTTGTGCAGGACTTCATTTTCTTTCGTGATGCTGGGTCAGCCCTAAAGATGACTTGAGAGACATGTTTTATAAGGTGGGTGGTGCCTAAAATTTTATTTTATGCCAATTTTAAATCTGGCTTGCTATAATGTGATGATCACTACTAAGACATCCGAAACCTGACATAACCGTGTGGATGCGATTTGGTTCTGGACAAGTGCTTGAGCTAGGCCACAAAAAGTCTCATTGGCAGAACATTTGTGTTCTGTTGAAGGAGCGCTTGTCGGCATGCTATGGCGTTAAGCGCAAGTCCACAACAGACCTGTTCGGTATGTTCTGAAATCCTCTCACTTTTGCTCACAAGTATTGTCTTTCTGGAGATGATGACAAACCCAACTCATTGATAACGCAATGAAAAATCTTTGTTCCAACCTTTAATCTGATCCTGAACATCACATGACGTTAGCCACCAATTTTGTGTTCAGCTCTTCTGCTAATTCTTATCCTTTTTGTCTGCCATGCAGGTAACCATAGGGGAGGGTCACTGGGGAACTCTGCCCACTGTGGCATCCTGGGTCAGCCCGAAAGAATACCTGAGACATGTTTTTATAAGGTGGGTGGTACCTAAAATCCTTATTTCTATTGCTATTTGGTTCTGGACAAGTGCTTGAGCTAGGCCACAAAAAGTCTCATTGGCAGAACATTTGTGTTGTCACCAACTAGACCACATTGACAGAATGCCTCTCATCGTAGATCCTGCATGGCTTCAAGGACCAGGTCGGCCAAGAGAACTGGCAGCAGTTCTCTGAACAGTTCCCTCCTTTGTTGAAGGAGCGCTTGTCGGCATGCTATGGCGTTCAGCGCAAGTCCACAACAGACCTGTTCGGTATGTTCTGAAATCCTCTCACTTTTGCTCACAAGTATTGTCTTTCTGGAGATGATGACAAACCCAGCTCATTGATAACGCAATGAAAAATCTTTGTTCCAACCTTTAATCTGATCCAGAACATTACATGACGTTAGCCACCAATTTTGTGTTCAGCTCTTCCGCTAATTCTTATCCTTTTTGTCTGCCATGCAGGTAACCATAGGGGAGGGTCACTGGGGAACTCTGCCCACTGTGGCATCCTGGGTCAGCCTGAAATAATACCTGAGACATGTTTTTATAAGGTGAGTGGTACCTAAAATCCTTATTTCATGTCAAATCTAAATCTGGCTCGATGTACTGTGATGATCACTATTAAGACATTCGAAACCTGACATAACTGTGTAGATGCTATTTGGTTCTGAGACAAATGCTAGAGCTAGGCCACAAGAAATCTCATTGGCAGAACATTTGTTGTCACCATTTAGACCACATTGACAGAATGCCTCTCATTGTAGATCCTGCATGGCTTCAAGGACCAGGTCGGCCAAGAGAACTGGCAGCAATTCTCTGAACAGTTCCCTCCTTTGTTGAAGGAGCGCTTGTCGGCATGCTATGTCGTTCAGCGCAAGTCCACAACAGACTTGTTCGGTATGTTCTGAAATCCTCTCACTTTTGCTCACAAGTATTGTCTTTCTGGAGATGATGACAAACCCAGCTCATTGATAACGCAATGAAAAATCTTTGTTCCAACCTTTAATCTGATCCAGAACATTACATGACGTTGGCCACCAATTTTGTGTTCAGCTCTTCTGCTAATTCTTATCCTTTTTCTCTGCTATGCAGGTTACCATAGGGGAGGGTCACTGGGGAACTCTGCCCACTGTGGCATCCTGGGTTAGCCCAAAAGAATACCTGAGACATGTTTTTATAAGGTGGGTGGTACCTAAAATCCTTATTTCATGTCAATTCTAAATCTGGCTCGCCGTACTATGATGATCACTACTAAGACATTCGAAACCTGACATAACTGTGTAGATGCTATTTGGTTCTGAGACAAGTGGCCACAAAAAGTCTCATTGGCAGAACATTTGTGTTGTCACCATTTAGACCACATTGACAGAATGCCTCTCTCATTGTAGATCCTGCATGGCTTCAAGGACCAGGTTGGCTAAGAGAACTAGCAGCAGTTCTCTGAACAGTTCCCGCCTTTTGTGGAAGGAGCGCTTGTCGGCATGCTATGTCGTTCAGCGTTAATCCACAACAGACTTGTTCGGTATGTTCTGAAATCCTCTCACTTTTGCTCACAAGTTTTGTCTTTCTGGAGATGATGACAAACCCAGCTCATTGATAACGCAATGAAAAATCTTTGTTCCAACCTTTAATCTGATCCAGAACATTACATGACATTAGCCACCAATTTTGTGTTCAGCTCTTCTGCTAATTCTTATCCTTTTTGTCTGCCATGCAGGTAACCATAGGGGAGGGTCACTGGGGAACTCTACCCACTGTGGCATCCTGGGTCAGCCCTAAAGATGACCTGAGAGACATGTTTTATAAGGTGGGTGGTACCTAAAATCCTTATTTCATGTCAATTCTAAATCTGGCTCGCCGTACTATGATGATCACTACTAAGACATTCGAAACCTGACATAACTGTGTAGATGCTATTTGGTTCTGAGACAAGTGGCTACAAAAAGTCTCATTGGCAGAACATTTGTGTTGTCACCAACTAGACCACATTGACAGAATGCCTCTCTCATCGTAGATCCTGCATGGCTTCAAGGACCACGTCGGCCAAGAGAACTGGCAGCAATTCTCTGAACAGTTCCCTCCTTTATTGAAGGAGCGCTTGTCGGCATGCTATGGCGTTTAGCGCAAGTCCACAACAGACCTGTTCGGTATGTTCTGAAATCCTCTCACTTTTGCTCACAAGTTTTGTCTTTCTGGAGATGATGACAAACCCAGCTCATTGATAACGCAATGAAAAATCTTTTTCCCAACCTTTAATCTGATCCAGAACATTACATGACATTAGCCACCAATTTCGTGTTCAGCTCTTCTGCTAATTCTTATCCTTTTTGTCTGCCATGCAGGTAACCATAGGGGAGGGTCACTGGGGAACTCTGCCCACTGTGGCATCCTGGGTTAGCCCGAAAGAATACCTGAGACATGTTTTTATAAGGTGGGTGGTACCTAAAATCCTTATTTCATGTCAATTCTAAATCTGGCTCGATGTACTGTGATGATCACTATTAAGACATTCGAAACCTGACATAACTGTGTAGATGCTATTTGGTTCTGAGACAAATGCTAGAGGTATGGCCACAAGAAATTTCATTGGCAGAACATTTGTGTTATCACCATTTAGACCACATTGACAGAATGCCTTTCATCGTAGATCCTGCATGGCTTCAAGGACCAGGTTGGCCAAGAGAACTGGCAGCAATTCTCTGAACAGTTCCCTCCTTTGTTGAAGGAGCGCTTGTCGACATGCTATGGCGTTTAGCGCAAGTCCACAACAGACCTGTTCGGTATGTTCTGAAATCCTCTCACTTTTGCTCACAAGTATTGTCTTTCTGGAGATGATGACAAACCCAGCTCATTGATAACGCAATGAAAAATCTTTGTTCCAACCTTTAATCTGATCCAGAACATTACATGATGTTAGCCACCAATTTTGTGTTCAGCTCTTCTGCTAATTCTTATCCTTTTTGTCTGCCATGCAGGTAACCATAGGGGAGGGTCACTGGGGAACTCTGCCCACTGTGGCATCCTGGGTCAGCCCAAAAGAATACCTGAGACATGTTTTTATAAGGTGAGTGGTACCTAAAATCCTTATTTCATGTCAATTCTAAATCTGGCTCGATGTACTGTGATGATCACTACTAAGACATTCGAAACCTGACATAACTGTGTAGATGCTATTTGGTTCTGAGACAAGTGGCCACAAAAAGTCTCATTGGCAGAACATGTGTTGTCACCAACTAGACCACATTGACAGAATGCCTCTCTCATCGTAGATCCTGCATGGCTTCAAGGACCAGGTCGGCCAAGAGAACTGGCAGCAATTCTCTGAACAGTTCCCTCCTTTATTGAAGGAGCGCTTGTCGGCATGCTATGTCGTTCAGCGTTAATCCACAACAGACCTGTTCGGTATATTCTGAAATCCTCTCACTTTTGCTCACAAGTTTTGTCTTTCTGGAGATGATGACAAACCCAGCTCATTGATAACGCAATGAAAAATCTTTGTTCCAACCTTTAATCTGATCCAGAACATTACATGACGTTAGCAACCAATTTCGTGTTCAGCTCTTCTGCTAATTCTTATCCTTTTTGTCTGCCATGCAGGTAACCATAGGGGAGGGTCACTGGGGAACTCTGCCCACTGTGGCATCCTGGGTTAGCCCGAAAGAATACCTGAGACATGTTTTTATAAGGTGGGTGGTACCTAAAATCCTTATTTCATGTCAATTCTAATTCTGGCTCGATGTACTGTGATGATCACTATTAAGACATTCGAAACCTGACATAACTGTGTAGATGCTATTTGGTTCTGAGACAAGTGGCCACAAAAAGTCTCATTGGCAGAACATTTGTGTTGTCACCAACTAGACCACATTGACAGAATGCCTTTCATCGTAGATCCTGCATGGCTTCAAGGACCAGGTCGGCCAAGAGAACTGGCAGCAATTCTCTGAACAGTTCCCTCCTTTGTTGAAGGAGCGCTTGTCTGCATGCTATGGCGTTCAGCATTAATCCACAACAGACCTGTTCGGTATGTTCTGAAATCCTCTCACTTTTGCTCACAAGTTTTGTCTTTCTGGAGACGATGACAAACCCAGCTCATTGATAACGCAATGAAAAATCTTTGTTCCAACCTTTAATCTGATCCAGAACATTACATGATGTTAGCCACCAAATTCGTGTTCAGCTCTTCTGCTAATTCTTATCCTTTTTGTCTGCTATGCAGGTAACCATAGGGGAGGGTCACTGGGGAACTCTGCCCACTGTGGCATCCTGGGTCAGCCCAAAAGAATACCTGAGACATGTTTTTATAAGGTGGGTGGTACCTAAAATCCTTATTTCATGTCAATTCTAAATCTGGCTCGCCGTACTGTGATGATCACTATTAAGACATTCGAAACCTGACATAACTGTGTAGATGCTATTTGGTTCTGAGACAAGTGGCCACAAAAAGTCTCATTGGCAGAACATTTGTGTTGTCACCATTTATACCACATTGACAGAATGCCTCTCTCGTCGTAGATCCTGCATGGCTTCAAGGACCAGGTCGGCCAAGAGAACTGGCAGCAATTCTCTGAACAGTTTCCTCCTTTGTTGAAGGAGCGCTTGTCGGCATGCTATGGCGTTTAGCGCAAGTCCACAACAGACCTGTTCGGTATGTTCTGAAATCCTCTCACTTTTGCTCACAAGTATTGTCTTTCTGGAGATGATGACAAACCCAGCTCATTGATAACGCAATGAAAAATCTTTGTTCCAACCTTTAATCTGATCCAGGACATTACATGACGTTAGCCACCAATTTTGTGTTCAGCTCTTCTGCTAATTCTTATCCTTTTTGTCTATGCAGGTAACCATAGGGGAGGGTCACTGGGGAACTCATTCACTGCCCAGCGTTGCAGGACAAACCATGCAGAGGCAACTTGACGGGCCTCCACTTGGCAAAGGGTCTTCTCCCCCCTTTCCCTGTGACTGTTTGGTTATTCTTAGACCTTTCTCCTCTCGTCCGAGTAGTCCTCTTCAGGAGCGCTAGTGAGACTGGTCGCAGCTGTGGTCCCTATTGACTCGAATGTGCCTACTATTTCCTTTCACTTCTGGACATTTTTGCAGCTTTATTAGATAGATAAATGTCAGATCATATTATATTGCCTCTACTCCACACCACAATTACTGTGATTATGTGTTAAAATTTTGAAATTGCCGATCGAATCCATACAGTTGCTGTCTGGCAGAGACCAGTGGTCCTTACCAGTAGGGGGGCGCTATTAAAATTGGTCCTGATGCTGGTCTGGTCTAAGCTGACTCTCGTCAGATCCTTGTAGTTTGCTGAGCTCCACACATTGATCTGGGGGTTCTCAATAGGAGATGTATTTCAGAAGGCGGGGCCATGTAAAAAAAATAATTGTATGTGATTGGATAAACTACTTGTACGTTATCGTGAATGACGTGCTACTTCAACTACTCCCATCAAAATCAACCCGTGACGCTGATGAGAGCGACGTTGGGAAATCCAAACCAGGTCGGAAGAAGAGCCAAAACATCCTTGCCACCAATAAATGCCTTCAAAACAGTTCTCTGTTCATCTTTTAAAGAATTAATATTCGATAGATTCGACAAAACATTTGCAATAGCTGAATCAATGTTAACACACGACGCAGCCAGCGCTGCGTGCCGCCATTGTTGGAATCAAACAGTCGCTTCGGCGCTATGCTACATCTATGAAATCCCGCCCGGCGATCTTGATTGGTTCATTATTTTTTGCTATATGGAAGGAGTTTGCAATGCCTTCGAGCCCCAGACCCTTGTGTGGAGCTCAGCGAACTACAAGGGTCTGGAGAGTCAGGTTAGGTGTGGTCTGTGTGGTCCATGAAATCTGCCTGTTGTCTTGAACAGTTACCAAGTGGTCCTTGGAGTAGTTGTTATAGTATAGTTGTAATGCAGCCTCCCTCTTTTTTCATCATGTTGGCAACACGTGAAAGAAATTTCTTCTGCCATGCATCACTCATTTTTAATTTCTTTCCCTCCAAAAATATTTGATTTATTTCCAACTTATTTGTTATAGACTGCCTCTTATCAGTCAATTTGTGTCTGATGATTTTTACATCACCATAGTGACAGTATCCACAGTCAAGTAGGTTGTGTGAAATGTACTGAGATGCCCCAACTGGACTTGATGTAAATGTTCAGTTATTTCTCTCGCTTTAATATCAAGCTTAGCTGCCTGAAGTGAGTGAAGTATAAGACAACCAATCATGGAACTTCATCTGAGCAATAACCTAAGTATACCAACCTAAATAATTTGATATATTTAGTGGTATTTACAAGGAAAAATCAGCTTTTCCTTTTTATGAACCTGTACTCGACTGTGCGCAGTTAGTGCTGTCCCTCTGTCACCAATAGTTAGGATATAAAATGGGCCATCCCTTCAACCACCATATGCTTTGGAAGGCAAGGCTAAAAATAACAGCCACATTGTTTTTTTAATATAATGCAGCAGTTTATTTAAAAAAACATAAGGGACGAGCGTTAGAAAATGGATGGATGGATGTTTACCTACCTTGGAATGTCCATATCTGTAGAAATGGAGGTGTACTTTTGCAAGCGAATTGTACACTCTGATTTCTTGCCTTGACACATACTTGTCAACACAAGTGCCAGTATGAGTATCGTGCAGACTACTACATGGAAAGAAAAATTACTAAATCCTTTTTATGGTCATTTATGGTGGCTCAGTGGGCTAAGGGCATAGCATACTTATGTCCGGCTTTAACCCGCATGTGGCCCTTTGTCAAGTCTTTACACTTGTCTCTTTAAAGAACAAAGAGATAGCAATGTCTCCGAACAGTGTTAAGTACAGTATTTTCCGGACTATAAGGCGCACTTAAAATGTTTTTTCCTCAAAACTTGACAGTGCGCCTATTGTACGGAATAATTCTGGTTTTCCTTGCCGACCTCGAAGCTATTTTATTTGGTGCATGGTGTAATGATAAGTGTGACCAGCAGTCAAACAGATGTAATGGCAATATGACAAACACCATTTTATGTTCCATTGAAAATATAGAACATTACACACTGCGCTCAAAAATCTATCAAAATGTTTTAATACGATTTTGGTAAGCTATGAAGCACCACTTGATGTGCTTCAACATACGAGCATTATTATGGTGTGTGTATAAGGTAGGACATATTATCTGGTGTTATGTTTTGCAATATTACGCAAAAGCAACTTTTCTTACCTTCTGGTACCTGCTGATCTGCATTTGGGATCTGCATAAATCCTGAAAAATTGCGACTGTCAGAAAGCGGCTTGAAGATGATCTGTAAAACATCATCTATGCAACATTTTGACCAAAGAACCACCATTACATGTTATGTAGACCACAAGAAGTTTTTTCAATTTAGGAAAAAATATGACTCCTTTAATGCGTCCTAAAATCCGGTGCGCCTCATATGAAAAAAGATCAAAAATAGACTGGTGCGCCCTATTATCCGGAAAATACGTATTTCATTCTGTGGGTGAGTACCGATGAGTACTCACCCACAGAATAAAATGATTGCCAGTCTCTGCCGTTTGATGGCCAACAACTCGTGGAAATGGGACCTTTGAGTCTTGCTTCATGGCCTTGAATAAACATAAAAAATACAGCTGTAAGAACAAGGAATTTGTTTTTTTCTGTAACAAAACTATTAGTAGTTGTAGCAATGTGTTTTTCTAAAATAATATGCAGATAAAACACCTGCATACTGTACCTGGATGCAATGCAAATGGCGGGGGCTGATTGGTTCCCCACATAACCAGTTCTTCCACCAAGCCGTGAAACTGAATGTTTGCAAACTAAACACCTGTAAAAAGAACAATTACTTTTGGGTTGTTGCAAACTGTTCCTGCGTCCACTCCCCACACCAAGAACAAATTACAATAAATCTCATAATTACATTCTCCAGAGGGCTGACCAGTCGTAGAATTCTCTGATTCTTTGCCTGTAAAGGAACAAGTCAAGCTTTCACTGTTTAAAACTTTGGTGTAATGATACATCCCAGACATCCATGTCTACTTACATCATCTGTAAGCCATAGATATGAAGCATGCAAGTCATTTTCAACAAGACTTTGTGGGCAAAGGCTCAGAAGGTCAGCCAGATATACTAATGTCTGGTCCACCTGAACAATGGCATAGTCCATGGCTGGTGCCTTTATCCGGAAAGTGTGGCAAAGATCAAAACAGATGACATTTGATGCATTATTCCAAAGTAACATGGTACAATAGACTGTTCCAATAGCATTAGGTTGTTGAGGGTTGACATCCCATCCAAGCATGAATCACCTTCACACTATTAAATAAAGTTGGAGAAAACAGACAGCGATTGGCAGTGATAAATTATCTTGTTCAATAAGATAAGAATCATTTATGGATTTTTCATATGTAGATTTGCATTTATCACAGACCCGTTGCAGGTTCATGCTTAGCTGATGTATATGATAGGTATGGCTTGTCCGACATCACTTTATGAATTAACAGCCGAATCATACATGCCATCCATCCATTTTCTACCGCTTGTCCCTTTCGGGGTCGCGGGGGGTGCTGGAGCCTATCTCAGCTGCATTCGGGGGGAAGGCGGGGTACACCCTGGACAAGTCGCCATCTCGTCACAGATAAATTGGATGTTAATATCTAAATTTATGAGGAAAACGTTGCACATTTTGATGATGAAGTAGGTTTGTATTTTGATTGTACAATAAAAAGCTGTGAAAATGATGATGCTGTGTTCCAAATTTAAATGATTTACTGAACTTATGTGAGCCTATGCATGGCTTTGCACCTTGTTATATATATATATTGCCATCTATTTTAGTTACTTTATTGAGTTTAAAACCCCCTGGTGCTGATTTATACTGTTTTTGTACTTATTTTGATTATTATTTCTCGATTGTTTGTAAATGTTGCAGTTTATAAATAAAGATTTATAAAATTTTAATTTAAAAAAGTATATATTTTTTTAAAGAATTTTACCTTTGCAACCTCATTATACTATTGGCTAAGTTTTATATTCATAAATGTAAGTTTCTCAATACCCGACCTGTTTTTTGTGCCTTTAAAAAAAGAATTAGAACTTTACTGTAAAACGCTTTGGGGGAAAAAAAGGATTATTTACGGAACTTGTGTGAGCCTATGGCTTTACACTTTGCTATATATATATATATATATATATATATTTTGCATTCTACTTTAGTTGCTTTATTGAGTTTACAACCCCCTGGCGCTGTTTTGGTTTCTTATTATTTCCAAACTGAAACTGAACTGAACTATGCTTGTATGTAAATGTTGCATATTTTAAATAAAGGTTTATGAAAGAAATAAAAAAAAAAAAGTTTGCTTGTACAACATTTTGATGACGTATGCTCCCGGAAGTAGGTTTGTATTTTGCTTGTACAACTTTCGTTTTAAAGATGTGCTATTTGGATTTACACTGTATGAAGACAAATTTGAAAAGGAATTTTACCTTTGCTACCTCATTATACTATTGGCTAAGTTTTATATTCATAAATGTAAGTTTCTCAATACCCGACCTGTTTTTTGTGTCTTTAAAAAAGATTTAGAACTCTACATTAAAACACTCTCTACCTCTAACAACCAAAAAGCTGTGAAAACGATGATGCTGTGTTCCAAATTTAAGTTATTTACTGAGATTGAGTGAGCCTATGGCGTTGCACTTTGTTTGTTATATATATATATATATATATTTTGCATTCTATTTTAGTTACTTTGAATTTACAACCCCCTGGTGCTGATTTGTACTGTTTTGTACTTTTTTTGTACTTCCTTTGATTATTATTTTCAACTGTTTGTAAATGTTGAAATTTATAAATAAAGGATTATATGTATAAAAAAATAATAATAATTTTGCTTGTACAACTTGTGTGAGCCTATGGCTTTGCAATTTGTTATATATATATATATATATATATATATATATATATATATATATATATATATATATATATATATATATATATATATATATATATATATATATATATATATATATATATATTAGGGTGTGGGAAAAAAATCTATTCGAATTTGAATCGCGATTCTCACGTTGTGCGATTCAGAATCGATTCTAATTTTTAAAAAATCGATTTTTATTTATTTAATTACATTGAATTAAATTTAAAATTTTTTTATTTTTATTATTATTATTATTTTTTTTTAAATGAATCAATCCAACAAAACAATACACAGCAATACCATAACAATGCAATCCAATTCCAAAACCAAACCCGACCCAGCAATAAACAGAGCAATTGAGAGGAGACACAAACACGACACAGAACAAACCAAAAGTAGTCAAACAAAAATGAATAATATCAACAACAGTATCAATATTAGTTACAATTTCAACATAGCAGTGATTAAAAATCCCTCATTTACATTATCATTAGACATTTATAAAAAAAAACAATAGTGTCACAGTGGCTTACACTTGCATCACATCTCATAATTAAGCTTGACAACACACTGTCCAATATTTTCACAAAGATAAAATAAGTCATATTTTTGGTTCATTTAATAGTTTACATTATTGCAATCAGTTGATAAAACATTGTACTTTACAATTATAAAAGCTTTTTACAAAAATCTACTACTCTGCTTGCATGTCAGCAGACTGGGGTAGATCCTGCTGAAATCTATGTATTGAATGAATAAAGAATCCTTTTGAATCGGGAAAAAAAATCGTTTTTGAATCGAATCGTGACCCCAAGAATCGATATTGAATCGAATTGTGGGACACCCAAAGATTCACATATATATATATATATATATATATATATATATATATATATATATATATATATATATATATATATATATATATATATATATATATATATATATATATATATATATATGTATTCTATTTTAGTTACTTTATTGAGTTTACAACCCCCTGGCGCTGGTTTGTACTGTTTTTGTACTTATTTTGATTATTATTATTTCTCAATTGTTTGTAAATGTTGCAATTTATAAATAAAGTTTTATCAAATAAAAAAATAAAAAAAGATGCTTGTGCAACATTTTGATGACGTCAGTGCTGCCGGAAGTAGGTGTTGTATTTTGCTTGTACAACTGCCGTGTTCAGTTGGATGTCAACAACTGCAATGTCTACGTAAATACAGTTTGCGTATCCATGTACACTATATGGCCATATGCTTTATAAGTAGTAGTTTCGCACATAAACATCTACTGTAAATAGATGTCCGCTTCCAAGTTTACTCCGTGGAAGTATGAATGGACTTTCGTAACATCCCCCGTTGCTGTTAGCTTTGAAAGCTAGCAATGTGTGTCAAACATGCAGTTAGTTTGCTTTAGACGCCAGATGAAGGTAGCCTACTCGCCATGAAGGACACGACTTTAATGCTCACTCTGCGGCAGATGAAGTAAGGATGGACAAAGGCGATGGTGGCGAACAAAGTGGACCTTCTCAGGATGCCTATGGTCCAGAGATGCAAAGGTAAGACTACTTAGAATTGTAATTATAATGTTGTCCGTATAATACAGAGTGATTCAAAACAAACAAACGCCAAAATCATCACATTTATTGTGAATGTAATTATATTTATATAGTGCTTTTCTCTAGTGACTCAAAGCGCTTTACATAGTCCATCCATCCATCTTCTTCCGCTTATCCGAGGTCGGGTCGCGGGGGCAGCAGCCTAAGCAGGGAAGCCCAGACTTCCTTCTCCCCAGCCACTTCGTCCAGCTCCTCCCAGGGGATTCCGAGGCGTTCCCAGGCCAGCCGGGAGAGATAGTCTTCCCAACGTGTCCTGGGTCTTCCCCGTGGCCTCCTACCGGTCGGACGTGCATCCTGACCAGATGCCCGAACCACCTCATCTGGCTCCTCACGATGTGGAGGAGCAGCGGTTTTACTTTGAGCTTCTCACCCTATCTCTAAGGTAGAGCCCCGCCACCCGGCGGAGGAAACTCATTTCGGCCGCTTGTACCCGTGATCTTGTCCTTTCGGTCATAACCCAAAGCTCATGACCATAGGTGAGGATGGGAACGTAGATCGGCCGGTAAATTGAGAGCTTTGCCTTCCGGCTCAGCTCCTTCTTCACCACAACGGATCGATACAGCGTCCGCATTGCTTTACATAGTGAAACCCAATATCTAAGTTACATTTAAACTAGGGCTGCAACAACTAATCGATTAAAATCGATTATAAAAATAGTTGGCGATTAATTTAGTCATTGATTCGTTGGATCTATGCTATGCACAGAGGCTACTTGTTTTTTATTTTTTAAATAAACCTTTATTTATAAACTGCAACATGTACAAACAGCTGAGAAACAATAATCAAAATCAGTATGGTGCCAGTATGCTGTTTTTTTTCAATAAAATACTGGAAAGGATAGAAATGTAGTTTGTCTCTTTTATCCGATTATTAATCGATTAATCTGAGTATTAATCGATTATCAAATTAGTTGTTAGTTGCAGCCCTAATTTAAACCAATGTCGGTGGCTCTGGGAGCAGGTGGGTAAAGTGTCTTGCCCAAGGACACAACGGCAGTGACTAGGATGGCAGAAGCTGGGATCAAACCTGGAACCTACGCAGTAGCCTAGTGGTTCAAACCTAGGCCACCTAGTGGTTCAAACCTGGAACCTACGCAGTGGCCTAGCTGGTTTTTTTCAATAAAATACTGGAAAGGATAGAATTTTAGTTTGTCTCTTTTATCCGATTATTAATCGATTAATCGGAGTAATAATCGACAGATTAATCGATTATCTGGGAGCAGGTGGGTAAAGTGTCTTGCCCAAGGACACAACGGCAGTGACTAGGATGGCAGAAGCTGGGATCAAACCTGGAACATACGCAGTGGCCTAGTGGTTCAAACCTAGGCCACCTAGTGGTTCAAACCTGGAACCTACGCAGTGGCCTAGCTGTTTTTTTCCAATAAAATACTGGAAAGGATAGAAATGTAGTTTGTCTCTTTTATCCGATTATTAATCGATTAATCGGAGTAATAATGAACAGATTAATCGATCATATGGGAGCAGGTGGGTAAAGTGTCTTGCCCAAGGACACAACGGCAGTGACTAGGATGGCAGAAGCTGGGATCAAACCTGGAACCTACGCAGTAGCCTAGTGGTTCAAACCTGGAACCTACGCAGTGGCCTAGCTGTTTTTTTTTCAATAAAATACTGTAAAGGATAGAAATTTAGATTGTCTGTTTTATCCGATTATTAATCGATTAATCGGAGTGATAATCGACAGATTAATCGATTATATGGGAGCAGGTGGGTAAAGTGTCTTGCCCAAGGACACAACGGCAGTGACTAGGATGGCAGAAGCTGGGATCAAACCTGGAACCTACGCAGTGGCCTAGTGGTTCAAACCTAGGCCACCTAGTGGTTCAAACCTGGAACCTACGCAGTGGACTAGTGGTTCAAACCTAGGCCACCTAGTGGTTCAAACCTGGAACCTACGCAGTGGCCTAGTGGTTCAAACCTAGGCCACCTAGTGGTTTAAACCTGGAACCTACGCAGTGGCCTAGCTGTTTTTTTTCCCAATAAAATACTGGAAAGGATAGAAATTTAGTTTGTCTCTTTTATCCGATTATTAATCGATTAATTGGAGTAATAATCGACAGATTAATCGATTATCTGGGAGCAGGTGGGTCAAGTGTCTTGCCCAAGGACACAACGGCAGTGACTAGGATGGCAGAAGCTGGGATCAAACCTGGAACCTACGCAGTGGCCTAGTGGTTCAAACCTAGGCCACCTAGTGGTTCAAACCTGGAACCTATGCAGTGGCCTAGTGGTTCAAACCTAGGCCACTTAGTGGTTCAAACCTGGAACCTACGCAGTGGCCTAGCTGTTTTTTTTTCAATAAAATACTGGAAAGGATAGAAATGTAGTTTGTCTCTTTCAATCCGATTATTAATCGATTAATCGGAGTAATAATCGACAGATTAATCGATTATCAAATTAGTTGTTAGTTGCAGCCCTAATTTAAACCAATGTCGGTGGCACTGGGAGCAGGTGGGTAAAGTGTCTTGCCCAAGGACACAACGGCAGTGACTAGGATGGCAGAAGCTGGGATCAAACCTGGAACCTACGCAGTGGCCTAGTGGTTCAAACCTAGGCCACCTAGTAGTTCAAACCTGGAACCTACGCAGTGGCCTAGCTGTTTTTTTTTCAATAAAATACTGGAAAGGATAGAAATTTAGTTTGTCTCTTTTATCCGATTATTAATCGATTAATCGGAGTAATAATCTACAGATTAATCGATTATCTGGGAGCAGGTGGGTAAAGTGTCTTGCCCAAGGACACAACGGCAGTGACTAGGATGGCAGAAGCTGGGATCAAACCTGGAACCTACGCAGTGGCCTAGTGGTTCAAACCTAGGCCACCTAGTGGTTCAAACCTGGAACCTACGCAGTGGCCTAGCTGTTTTTTTCCAATAAAATACTGGAAAGGATAGAAATGTAGTTTGTCTCTTTCATCCGATTATTAATCGATTAATCGGAGTAATAATCGACAGATTAATCGATTATCAAATTAGTTGTTAGTTGCAGCCCTAATTTAAACCAATGTCGGTGGCACTGGGAGCAGGTGGGTAAAGTGTCTTGCCCAAGGACACAACGGCAGTGACTGGGATGGCAGAAGCTGGGATCAAACCTGGAACCTACGCAGTGGACTAGTGGTTAGAGTGTCCTCCCTGAGATCGGTAGCTTGTGAGTTCAAACCCCGGCCGAGTCATACCAAAGACTATAAAAATGGGAGCCATTACCTCCCTGCTTGGCACTCAGCATCAAGGGTTGGAATTGGGGGTTAAATCACCAAAAATGATTCCCGGGCGCGGCTACCGCTGCTGCTCACTGCTCCCCTCACCTCCCAGGGGGCGAACGAGGGGATGGGTCAAATGCAGAGGAAAAATTTCGCCACACCTAGTGTGTGTGTGACATTCATTGGTACTTTTAACTTAACCTCAAGGCGGCTATACCGCCCCATTCAGTTACTATTCAATTAGAGTTTGAGTTTGAGTTTGAGATCTGGCTGGCCTGGGAACGCCTCGGGATCCCCCGGGAAGAGCTGGACGAAGTGGCTGGGGAGAGGGAAGTCTGGGTTTCCCTCCTTAGGCTGCTGCCCCCGCGACCCGACCTCGGATAAGCGGAAGAAGGTGGATGGATGGATAAATTTTTTTAAATGTATTAATTTTTTTTTTAATTATTTTTTTTTTTTTTAATTATTAAAAAAAATTTAAATCAGTAATTTTTTAAAAAATTATAATTTTTTTTAAAAATTATTAATTTTTTTTAAAAATTATTAATTTTTTTTAACATCATTAATTTTTTAAAAAATTATTAATTTTTAAAAAAATTATTAATTTTTTAAAAAATTATTAATTTTTTAAAAAATTATTAATTTTTTTTAAATTTTTATTTTTTTTAAATTTAGCAATCCAACAAAACAATACACAGCAATACCATAACAATGCAATACATGTGTTCAAGCTAGATTTTCTATTGTTTTTCATTTTGACATATAAAGGAATTTAAAAAAAAATAAAATATCCGACCTCGGATAAGCGGAAGAAGGTGGATGGATGGATAATTTTTTTTAAATGTATTAATTTTTTTTTAAATTATTAATTTTTTAAAAAATTATTTAATTTTTTTTAAATCAGTAATTTTTTTAAAAATTATTAATTTTTTTAAAAATTATTATTATTTTTTAACATCATTAATTTTTAAAAAAATTATTAATTTAAATTTTTTTTTTTTTTTTTTAAATTTAGCAATCCAACAAAACAATACACAGCAATACCATAACAATGCAATACATGTGTTCAAGCTAGATTTTCTATTGTTTTTCATTTTGACATATAAAGGAATTTAAAATAAAATAAAATAAAATTTAAAAATTAAAAAAAAGCATTAAATAGATACTCAAAGTTATGTACAACACATGTGTTCAAGCTCGATTTTCTATTGTTTTTCATTTTGACATATAAAGGAATTTAAAAAAAAAAAAACATTAAATAAATACTCATAGTTATGGTCAACACATGTGTTCAAGCTAGATTTTCTATTGTTTTTCATTTTGACATATAAAGGAATTAAAATAAAAAAAAGCATTAAATAAATACTCATAGTTATGGTCAACACATATGTTCAAGCTAGATTTTCTATTGTTTTTCATTTTGACATATAAAGAAATCAAAAAAAAAAAAAAGAAGCATTAAATAGATACTCAAAGTTATGTACAACACATGTGTTCAAGCTAGATTTTGTATTGTTTTTCATTTTTGAAATATTGAGTCATAATTTTGGCGTATTCTTTTTTAATCACTCTGTTTAACACAATGTCCCTTTAGTCTTCCGGAAGGTGACCTGGCATGTCAACCAGATGTTGACCCCTCTCCTCCTGAGGCCAGTGGCTTGTTGTCGTTGCCGTGGGAGATGGTGACCTATATTGCCTCACACCTTCCTGCTCACTGTGTCATCTCTGTCCTGCCCAAGGTGAGTTGCACGGGCCTCTGACTCATTGGTTAATGCATCAAAAAGATCAAGTGTCCAGAAGCTCCATGCTGTAGTAATGTGGTCTCCGTTCAGGTCTGTTCCGCTTTGCGTAACGTCGGCAAGGACAGCACTGCCTGGCAGCTGCGGGCGCGCAGACTGATTGGCTCAAAAGTCAACTTTCCTGTGGGGCGGAGGGAGGACTTTGACTGGCCCACCGCTTGTTTGGAGATGGAACAACTGATTACCTGCTGGACCGACATGGCACAGCATGACCTCAGACATCACCAAGCCGCCGAGGAGGAAGACCAGGGTGACCAGGGACGAGTAGAGATGGAGCCAGGGAGAGACGCACAGGGCGTTGACGAACGGTTGGTTGGTGAGCTCGTTGGCGAGCTGGAGCAGAGATTAGGGGATAACCCAGAAGAAGATGCTTTATTTGAGGGCCACGATGGCGCTCTTGATCATCAACAGGCACAGCCGGGTAATGGAGAAATCATTCAGCATCAACCACCAAGAAGTTCAAGCCCACCCCCAGCACTTGAGCGCCTCACCCTGCTCGCAGGCCACATTGCCCAGGTCAACTCCGTCCTCTTGTTAGGTGGCGACGGGACGCTCTGCGCCACAGGCTCCAGAGATCGGAACGTCAATCTTTGGAAACTGCACGCGGACTCGAGCAGCGTGCTGCTGCACACCTTGCTCGGGTCCCGCAACTTCAGCACCCATCAAGGATGGGTCTGGTGTCTGGCATCTCAGGGACCGCTGCTGGCCTCGGGAGGGTTCGACAGCACGGTGCGGCTGTGGGACCTGCAGGCGTCCGGCGCCGAAAAGGGATTGATCAAGGCTGGAGGTGCTGTGCTGTGTTTGACCTGTTTGCCAGATGTCCTGCTGGCTGGCACGTTTGACGAAAGGGTCAGCGTTTACGACCCGAGAGGTGAGACGCTTTACAGACACTTCCTGGCCTTTTCATTAGGGACACAGTGGCGCTATATCAAGACAATCCCGCCAACTTGTGTAGGACTGCACTCCATCATACTGAGACTTCGTGGAGGGAGTGCCCATTTTGGACAATGTCACCATTTGAAGTGCAGTTTTACACAAGCGTAAGTCAATAAGAGTGCAAATTTTGCATGGTAAAAGGTTACATTTTGATTGTTTTGTCGGTTTAACCCAGGGGTCGGCAACCCAAAATGTGGGAAGAGCCATACTGGACCAACAATACAAAAAAAAAGATCTGACTGGAGCCGCAAAAATGTAAAGCCTTATATAAGTGTTATTATTAGAGATGTCTGAAACAAATGATTTAATGACACTTTTTTCAAACGACAATAGGACTCTTGCTGAACAAAGGTGTCAGCGTTATGCTAAAAACACGCTAAACGCAAAGGAAAAGCTAAAATACTGCTTCCGGTTCAATTTGTCATCACACAGATAAACACGCATTTTTGCATTTTGGATGAACGTACAGTATATTCGATTTTTATGTTTCTCTGGAAAAATACAAATCCATAAAAGGAAAAAAGCACAACATCCAATTTTATGGCAATATTTTAATGAAAATCAACCATTTTTGTTCGTTTTAAAATCTGCCATATACACTACCGTTCAAAAGTTTGGGGTCACATTGAAATGTCCTTATTTTTGAAGGAAAAGCACTGTACTTTTCAATGAAGATAACTTTAAACTAGTCTTAACTTTAAAGAAATACACTCTATACATTGCTAATGTGGCAAATGACTATTCTAGCTGCAAATGTCTGGTTTTTGGTGCAATATCTACATAGGTGTATAGAGGCCCATTTCCAGCAACTATCACTCCAGTGTTCTAATGGTACAATGTGTTTGCTCATTGGCTCAGAATGCTAATTGATGATTAGAAAACCCTTGTGCAATCATGTTCACACATCTGAAAACAGTTTAGCTCGTTACAGAAGCCACAAAACTGACCTTCCTTTGAGCAGATGGAGTTTCTGGAGCATCACATTTGTGGGGTCAGTTAAACGCTCAAAATGGCCAGAAAAAGAGAACTTTCATCTGAAACTCGACAGTCTATTCTTGTTCTTAGAAATGAAGGCTCAAACACAAAATTGTTTGGGTGACCCCAAACTTTTGAACGGTAGTGTATAATAAAAATCGAAAAACGCCCCTAAGTTAGTTTTTTTTATTTGCGTTTAAGAATTGGAAATAGAATGAACGGAAGGTACACGGACCCACAAAGACTGACCACTTTTATGCGAAATGCGTGGAGATATTTCTATAGATGTCAGTCTTTGTTGTGCCATGTCTAAAATAATTTTTGTGTAGGACTCCAAATACATTTTAGCAAGGCACATGGGCACCATAATAACTATCCCAGTTTACACTTATTGCTACTCTTATTTTATACATGTATAAAATAAGAACGTCCGATGTCAGAAAATGAAAAAATATCACTTTTAGTATCTTTTTCTGTTTCTGCTTACTGGGAATGTATATTTTTGTTATATGTTATTTCAAATCAAAATCAAACCATTTTTTGTATGTTACTGCTCTTTGACTAGAGATGTCCGATAATATCGGACTGCCGATATTATCGGCCGATAAATGCTTTTACATGTAATATCGGAAATTATCGGTATCTGTTTCAAAATAATCGGTATTGGTTTCAAAAAGTAAAATTTATGACTTTTTAAAACGCCGCTGTGTACACGGACGTAGGGAGAAATACAGAGCACCAATAAACCTTAAAGGCGCTGCCTTTGCGTGCAAGTGAATGCAACGCATACTTGGTCAACAGCCATACAGGTCACACTGAGGGTGGACGTATAAACAACTTTAACACTGTTACAAATATGCGCCACACTGTAAACTGTTGCGTCAGACCCATACTTGCCAACCCTGAGACCTCCAATATCGGGAGGTGGGGGGTAGGGGGTGGTTGGGGGCGGGGGGCGTGGTTGGGGGCGTGGTTATTTACAGCTAGAATTCACCAACTCGAGTATTTCATATATATATATATATATATATATATATATATATATATATATATATATATATATATATATATATATATATATATATATATATATTAGGGCTGCAACTAACGATTAATTTGATAATCGATTAATCTGTCGATTATTACTTCGATTGATCGAATAATAATCGGATAAAAGAGACAAACTACATTTCTATCCTTTCCAGTATTTTATTGGAAAAAAAACAGCATACTGGCACCATACTTATTTTGATTATTGTTTCTCAGCTGTTTGTACATGTTGCAGTTTATAAATAAAGGTTTATTTAAAAAAATAAAAAATAAAAAAAATATATATATATATATTTTTTTTTTAAAAAGCCTCTGCGCATGCGCATAGCATAGATCCAACGAATCGATGACTAAATTAATCAGCAACTATTTTTATAATCGATTAGTTGTTGCAGCCCTAATATATATATATATATATATATATATATATATATATATATATATATATATATATATATATATATATATATATATATATATATATATGTATATATATATATATATATATATGTATATATATATATATATATATATATATATATATATATATATATATATATATATATATATATATATATATATATATATATATATATATATGTATACATATATATATATATATATATATGTATACATATATATATATATGTATGAAATACTTGACTTTCAGTGAATTCTAGCTATATATATATATATATATATATATATATATATATATATATATATATATATATATATATATATATATATATATATATATATATATATATATATATTTACATAAAATTAATACTTGAATTTCAGTGTTCCAGTGGCTATCCATTAGATGGCAGTATTGTCCTGTTTAACTTCTCCGTTCATGATGAGTATATCATTTCGGCCACCGTGTTCAATGGAGAAGTCTGTCTACAAAATTTACAGGCAACATACACCTTCCCCTTCAAACTGTCCTGGATGAACTGAAATTCTTGTTTCCATTCGTTTTGGAACTTGCAAGCGTATTTCTTCATCTTGCTCGTCGACGGCGTCGCCATGTCTGTAATTTCCTCGTTGTTCTGCTTCGTCTCCTTGTTGTGTGCGCAGTTGTGCACTCTACTCTCTAAAAGCCCTAGATGTTATGACGTCATTGGGCAGGCAAGCTGTTTATATCGTGGGAAAGCGGACGTGAGAACAGGCTGTCCCCACTCAGTCTCAGTTCCGCATTGAGCGGACCTGAGACTCCGGCTGAATACCGGGAGTTTGTCGGGAGAAAATCTCTGTCGGGAGGTTGTCGGGAGAGGCGCTGAATACCGGGATTCTCCCGCTAAAAACGGGAGGGTTGGCAAGTATGGTCAGACCAGCTCTTCCTCCCAGGGAATCTAAGTTACTGGTCAATCCCAAGTTCTTTCGATGACATATATGCTGAGTAAGAAGGACCATCAAGACAGAATTTGAATATTTTCAAGTTTATACCAAAGCTTTAGGAGATCAGCTTAACCAATACATTCATATCGGCTGCTCTAGTTGATCTGGCATTCCAAGGGAAAAGCCCACTCTTTTCACACTAAGAAAACCCCCGTCTCCCCTTCGCACCACTGATAAGGAACTAGTGGGGGAGGTCTTCACATTCCAACGTAAGACACTAAACAGACAATCTGAAGACAAAGAGAGACTGGTAGAATAAACAAAGGAAAAGTACTAGCTACTCTAAACATGTAAAAAGAAAGAACTCTTAAACATATCTGCATCTTTCCACAGAACCCACACCAAACAAGAATGACAAACACATTTCGGGAGAACATCCTCACCGTAACACAACATAAAGAAATACCCAGAACCCCTTGCAGCACTAACTCTTCCGGGATGCTACAATATACACCCCCCGCTACACCCAACCCCCCCTCCCCACCTCAACTTCCTCATGCTCTCTCAGGGAGATATAAGGCGCTTTTTTGCAATTGTTTTAATTTTTTCTTTCCCATAGCTGCTTTTACGTGCCTGAAAAGCCTCCGTCTCCATACCAACGCAGTCATGTGTCTGGCGGCTGACGACAAATACATTGTCTCTGCGGGTAAGGACTGCACTGTGGCCGTCTATGACCGCCGGGCGGACAAAACCTTGAACAAAGTCCGGGTAGGTACAAGCACGCGACATGAGTGACAAGACTCCTGTGCAAGATGGCCAAAAATAGACTCCTCTGTCTTCCAGCTGAATGCTTACTTGCGTTCCATGAGCTACAGTGACAGTGAGGTGTGGGGAGGAGACCACAGGGGCACGCTGCATTCCTTCGCCATGCGGGACGGCCTATTGAAGTCCACAGCGCACCTCAATGTGGGGCACACCGCTATGATAACCGGCATTCATAAGTCACCTGGAAGCCTCTACACCTGCTCCTCTGATTGTACCGTCAAGGTGACATGAGGTCTTATCTTACTTTTATGTATTTAACCTATTTTTTTAATCAATTTATGGTTCTTGCCAAACTTCAGGTGCACATCCCATGTCGGCCTCCAAAGACTTTATGCACACTGCGTCATCAAGCTGGAGCCTCTGGGGTGAGTTACCTTATTTAAAATCATTTTATGTGATTTATTTCTATTATGCTCGGGGCTGGCATTAGCAACTTGTGGGAGAAGTGATCAATTTAATTGTGTGTTGCATGTGCTTGTGTGTTTTATATTTTTTGTGCATTATTTTAAGTCTTTCAATGTATTTCTATTCTGGAATAGACAGATAGATGGATAGATAGACAGATAGATAGATAGATAGATAGATAGATAGATAGATAGATAGATAGATAGATAGATAGATAGATAGATAGATAGATAGATAGTACTTTATTGATTCCTTCAGGACAGTTCCCTCAGGAAAATTAAAATTCCAGCAGCACTGTACAGAATTAAGATATGAGTAAATAATAAATAAATAAATAAATACATGATAAATGGAAATAAAATGGAAAAAATAAGAATAAAAATAAAACGTAACAATAACAATAAAAATATAACAGTAAAAATAAGAATATAACAAGAGAAACTAGGCAGTAGTGACCATGTTATGAAAATGAAAAAAATAAATGAAGAAAAACGGTAATACTGTCGATTATATGAAATATGTCATGTGTATATTGCACCTTTAAAATGTATTGCACTGTTAATTGCACTGTTTTTTGTTAGTTTATTTCAGTATTATTATTGTGGGGGGTTATCAATAAAAACAGGCAGGAGGAGTGAGCACATTAAATGTATGACACGTATGTTATAAGCATAAAATAGATAGATACATAGATAGTACTTTATTGATTCCTTCAGGAGAGTTCCCTCAAGAAAATTTAAATTCCAGCAGCACTGTACAGAATTGAGATAGAATTTAAAAAATAAATAAATGGAAATAAAATAGAAAAAATAATAATAAAAATAAAACGTAACAATAAGAATAAAAATAAGAATACACTGTTTTTTGTTAGTTTATTTCAGTATTATTATTGTGGGGGGGGTTATCAATAAAAACAGGCAGGAGGAGTGAGCACATTACGTATTGTTATAAGTAGGGATGTCCGATAATGGCTTTTTGCCGATATCCGATATTCCGATATTGTCCAACTCTTTAATTACCGATACCGATATCAACCGATACCGATATCAACCGATATATGCAGTCGTGGAATTAACACATAATTATGCCTAATTTGGACAACCAGGTATGGTGAAGATAAGGTACTTTAAAAAATAAAAAATAAAAAAATAAAATAAGATAAATAAATTAAAAACATTTTCTTGAATAAAAAAGAAAGTAAAACAATATAAAAACAGTTACATTGAAACTAGTAATTAATGAAAATGAGTAAAATTAACTGTTAAAGGTTAGTACTATTAGTGGACCAGCACAATCATGTGTGCTTACGGACTGTATCCCTTGCAGACTGTATTGATATATATTGATATATAATGTAGGAACCAGAATATTAATAACAGAAAGGAACAACCCTTTTGTGTGAATGAGTGTGAATGAGTGTGTAAAAAACAAAAAAACAAAAACAAAAACAAAAAAAAAACGATACCGATAATAATCTCTAGTTATAAGCATAATATAGATAGATAGATAGATAGTACTTTATTGATTCCTTCAGGAGAGTTCCCTCAGGAAAATCTAAATTCCAGCAGCACTGTACAGAATTGAGATAGAATTTAAAAAAGTAAATAATAAATAAATAAATAGAAATAAAATAGAAAAAATAAGAATAAAAATAAAACGTAACAATAAAAATATAACAGTAAAAATAAGAATATAACAAGAGAAACTAGGCAGTAGTGACCATGTTATGAAACTAAATTTAAAAAATGAAGAAAAACGGTAATACTGTCGATTATATGAAAGATGTCATGTGTATATTGCACCTTTAAAATGTATTGCATAGGGGTGTAACGGTACACAAACATTTTGGTTCGGTACGTACCTCGGTTTAGAGGTCACGGTTCGGTTAATTTTTGGTACAGTAAGAAAACAACAAAATATACATTTTTGGGTTATTTATTTACCAAATTTGTAAACAATGGCTTTATCCTTTTAACATTGGGAACACTATAATAATTCTGCCCACGTTAATCAACATTAAACTGCCTCAAGGTGTTGCTCAGATTAAATAAAATGACAAAACTTTTCTTCTACATATAAAAAGTGCAACATTAAACAGTTTCAAGTCAACTCATCATGCTTAATGCAGAGGACAAATTTCACCACATCTAGTGTGTGTGTGACAATCATTGGTACTTTAATCTTTAATCTTAATTTATTACAGCATTTGGGAAGCCTGTAGTTGATATATTTTATTTTATTTTTCATAAAGAAATACAATCATGTGTGCTTACGGACTGTATCCCTGCAGACTGTATTGATCTATATTGATATATAATGTATATATTGTGTTTTTTATGTTGGTTTAATTAAAAAAAAAAAAAAGAAGGCCCGGTGGTTGGGCACCACTGATATATATGATGTCATATTGGCCACGCCTCCACCGCCATGTACTGTATATAGTGGCAATCTAGGGGAAACCCTGTATAGGTTATGTTTTGTGCATTATTTATATTTATTCATGTTATGCAAAATGGTACTTTCCATAACTTTATTAGTATAAAATTTTTCATGGTAATATTAATAACTAATACCACTCATTTGTTTTTACATACACATAAAACATTTGTTTCGCCTTTTTAAAGAACATATATGCATCATTGCTATTCAAAATGATCACGTCATACATATGATGTCATATTGGCCACGCCCCCACCGCCACGTCTATAGTGTCAATCTAGGGGAAACCCTGTATAGGTTCTATTTTGTGCATTATTTGTATTATTTATATTTATTCCTGTTATGCAAAATGGCACTTACCATAACTTTATTATTATTTCATTTTTCATGGTAATATTAATAACTAATACCACTAATTTGTTTTTACATATACATAAAACATTTGTTTCGCCTTTTAAAGAACATATATATGCATCATTGCTAACCAAAATTAACACGTCATATATATGATGTCATATTGGCCACGCCCCCACCGTCACGTATATTGTGGCAATCTAGGGGAGACCCTGTATAAGTTCTGTTTTGTGCATTATTTATATTAAAATGGCACTTACCATAACTTTATTATTTCATTTTTGACGGTAATATTAATAACTAATACCACACATTTTTTTTTACATATACATAAAACATCTGTTTCGCCTTTTTAAAGAACATATATGCATCATTGCTATTCAAAATGATCACGTCATATATATGATGTCATATTGGCCACGCCCCCACCGCCACGTATATAGTGGCAATCTAGGGGAAACCCTGTATAGGTTCTGTTTTGTGCATTATTTATATTTATTTATGTTATGCAAAATGGCACTTACCATAACTTTATTATTATTTCAGATAACGTTATTATTATTTTGAGTCTTTCTGCATATTTTTATGATACATATATATATATAGTGGCAGTTGTCCATAACGGGGGAACTGCACTTTTTTGGAATCTGCCTATCATTCACAATTCTTAAGCGAGACAAGCACACATACGTTCTTCTCTTTTTTTGTGCATTCTAACTCGTAAATACACATTAGCAAACGTTAGATAAAAGAGGAGCCAATTGGGGTCGCTCTATTTCTCCTCATCCATTCTGTTCTTGTTATTTCTGGAACTGGATGCACTTTTAACAAACGACCAGCTGGGGTGACCGCAGGTTTTGAGGGCTTCCCTCAAATGCCTATGCTTTTTCTCTTTGGCCTGTGGGCTGGTAGGAACATTATCAGCTCTTGGTTGTAGGGTTCTGATACCGCCCAGTTTGTGTTCCAGTGGGTGCACTGCAAAAAGTCAGTGTTCAAAAACAAGAAAAAAAAATAGAAAAATGAGGGGTATTTTATTTGAACTTAGCAAAATTATCTGTCAATAGAACTTGAAAATTTGGCTTGTCAAGACTTTCCAAAACAAGTCAAATTAGCTAACCTCAATGAACCCAAAAATACCTTAAAATAAGTATATTCTCACTAATAACAACTATAGTACTATATGAGTACGTATTTTCTATTGTTTCATTGAAAATAAAACAGCAAAAGTCCATTTGGCTGTCATCTTGTTTTAATTATGAGACACAATTGTGTCAAAGTCAGAAAAGTGAGAAAAGTTGGTAAAATGTTCAAAAATCACACCCGGGTTCGAGTACCAACTCGAACCTGGGTAGGTATTTTGAAAATTTTTGGGACTTTTGCTGACTTTTCCAACTTTTATCCCCCCCTCCCCGTGGGACTCGGCTGGGTGTGTTATGGACATTTTGGGCCGGCGGCGGGGACTTGTGGAACTCGAACCTGGGTAGATATTTTGAAAATTTTGGGGGACTTTTGATGACTTTTCTCACTTTTCTCCCCCACTTCCTGTGGGACTTTGCTGGGTGCGTTTTGGACATTTTTTGCATTCCGGGACTTGTGCGGCTGGACTCGTGGGACTAGAACCCGGGGAGGTATTTTGGAAAAAAATGGGACTTTTGACCATTTTGGCCGCCTTTTCCCCTCTTCTTCCCCGCCTTCCTAAGCACCATTGCTGGGTGTGTTTTGGACATTTGGACAAAAATAGTTTCAAGCATGTTTTACTCAATATAGGTCATAAAATCTCAGCAACAAGCTGTAATATCTTACTGAGATCATTTAGGACCAAAACCCTTAAAACAAGTAAAACACTCTAACATAAAATCTGCTTAGTGAGAATAATTATCTTATCAGACAGAAAATAAACAAACATCACCCTTATTTGAGATATTTAATCTTACTTAGATTTCAGTTTTTGCAGTGTGGTGTGAGTCAAATGTGCTGATACCTGCAGAACCCTTTATTATGTAAAGTTATCATTAATAACTGATGAAAAGCTCATCACATTAATTATATTTCTTGTCTCCCCTCCCTGCTTCCTCATTATGCCAGCTGAGCGTGGAGGCCGGAACCCTGGCTGTCGCCTCAGGGGATATGGGTGTGGAAATCTGGAGACCCAGAAAGTCATGAAGCTGCCCGTGGACAAAACCGCAACACCAACAACTGACTCATATATGAAATCAGGTCAACATTTTATTTAAAGCAAAGCAGTACACAAAGTCAGTCTAGAATTGAGGAGATTACGATCCAGTAGCATGCAGATCATGTGACCAATGACTCGCGAGACACATTAGGTACACCCGCTCAAGATTTAAAGGAACCCTACTACCTTTATAAAGCTACTTTAATATGATAGTGAAGCCCTTGTGTACAGTAAACAGCCACAAGACGAGCTGTATAGCAACAATTCTGCACTGTGAGAGACAAGAGTACAACATATTGATTGAGGCTGTATCTTGGGATTTTTTTTCAGAATCAGAAGTACTTTAGAAAAAAAAAATCAGTCTAGGCCTGGGTCCAAGGGGAAAAAACCTCATAGCCATAGCACACATAAACAAGTTTGTAAGAGGGAAACATCAAATAACACAAGGGACATTAAAAGAGCAGAGCTGATGCAACCAGCTGCCACTCCCGCAGTGCAATTTCTACATACTGCTACAAAAGTAAAAAAACTAAAAATAATCAACCAATAATATACATTGCGCACACACGACTGCACCATGCATAGACAAGCAACCAAACAAAAACATCATTTCAACACCCATATACACTGTGGTGGCCTCTGCCGTGTTCCACGCCATCGTCTGCTGGGGTGGGAGGAGCAGACCCAACAAAGCAACCAAGCCCTCATGCCTTCTTATTGGTCACTGGGACTTCATTGTGAGGAAAAAAAAAAAATCAATATCAGCCTGGGCCCCTGGAGAGGGGGTCCAGACTGATGCCAAGGGAAAAAAACCTCATAGCCATAGCACACATAAACATGTGTAAGAGGGAAACATCAAAGAACACAAAGGACATTAAAGACAATAAAGGGGCAGAGATGATGCAACCAGCCATTTATACTGACAGCCACAAGAGTAAAACAACAACAATAAAAAAAAAATATATATATATATACACTGTGGTGGCCTCTGCGGTGTTCCACACCATCTTCTGCTGGGGTGGGAGGAGCAGACCCAACAAAGCAACCAAGCCCTTATGCCTTCTCATTGGTCACTGGGACTTCATTGTGAGGAAAAAAAAAATTTCAGTCTAAGCCTGGGCCCCTGGAGAGGGTGTCCAGACTGATGCCAAGGGGGAAAAAAAACTCATAGCCATAGCACACATAAACATGTGTGTAAGAGGGAAACATCAAAGAACACAAAGGACATTAAAGGGGCAGAGATGATGTAACCAGCCATTTATACACACAGCCACAAAAGTAAAACAACAACAATAAATAAATAAATAAAAACATATACCGTATTTTCCGCACTATAAGGCGCACAGATTATAAGGCGCACCTTCAATGAATGGCCTATTTTAAAACGTTGTTCATATATAAGGCGCACCGCATTATAAGGCGCATAGAATAGACGCTACAGTAGAGGCTGGGGTTACGTTACGCATCCCGTAGTTGCGAGACCTGTTGTGGCTCAATATTGGTCCATATATAAGGCGCACCGGATTATAAGGCGCACTGTCAGCTTTTGAGAAAATTTGAGTTTATTAGGTGCGCCTTATAGTGCGGAAAAATACGGTACACTGTGGTGGCCTCTGCGGTGTTCCACGCCATCGTCTGCTGGAATGGGAGGAGCAGACCCAACAAAGCAACCAAAAGAGCCGACTCCACCCTCGGCCGCCCACCAACTCTTCGGCCAGTGTCCAGTCCGCATGGATGAGCGAGGATACGTCCAAAGAACCTGAGGTGTCCGATACCCGCTCATTCAGTCAAGACAGGCCCGGCCCTAACCAATCTGGCGCCCTAGGCAAAATTTTAGGTGGCGCCCCCCCACATCGGCAGTGAAGTGTATATACTCACAAAAAAACGAATAGCTTTGTCTTTGACCTTTTTTTTTTACTTAAAGAAAGCAAATTAACAATCAGAATAGTTAACAAGATAAAAAAAAATATGAATAAATAAATGAATACAAAAAATTAAAAATGAATATCTAACAATCAATTTATTGTCATCATTACAGTGAAATGCTGAATAGCAGAATGCAAAGTAACAGTATAATATATTATATGAGAATGTTATGTTATGATTATCTTTAACCGAATCACAGCAGTGCTCAAATTAAAAAACAGCATTCCCTCTCATGTAATATTGCTTAATTAACATTAATGATGTGCACTTTAACAACTACACTTACAACTATACCTAATATATAAAGGGGTGGAAAAGTGACTATTACCTGCAGGGCAAACATTAGTTAACTAGAAGGCAATAACAATGTAAACAAAAAACACCTGCTTAAAAGATCTAATACAAATGTCCCTGGGGAATGTAAGGTGGGAGTACTGTAATTACCTAACGTTACATTCTTATTTTCCATAACAATTTAGCCCCCTCCACAATATTAACCCGACGTTAAAACAGAACTAGCTATTTATTGATTAGCAATTGCCGAATCATGTAACATTAGCTTAATGCTAAAAAGCCAGGTTACTATCACATTCTGTAACAGACAAATAATTTCATGTAGGCTAACGTTACCTACCTGCTACCTCTGTCTTTTTCTCGTTTCTCCTCCTCTTTTCTTTTTTCTTCCCTGGGCACCTGACAGTTTTGGCCGTTTTGACATCTTGTGTTGATTTTTTGATGAGGTGACGTCCAAAAAGAGTCATGATACGGGGAGGGAGGGGGGGGGGGGGGCGTAATGTTGTAACAAATAATATTTCTATTAAATAGGCTTTACTTTGCATTTTAATTAACGTGGGATTATTTTTTGTATTTAGAAATAATAGTACCAACTTTTTTTTTTTTTTTTTTTTTCTCCAACATTTGTGGCACTGGCGTGGCGCCCCCTGATGGACGGCGCCCTTAGCATTTGCCTATACGGCCTATGCCACGGGCCGGCCCTGAGCCAAGACACTGTGAAGCTTGTCCGTCTCGGCGCTCGCATCTCTCCTCTCCTCCAGTCTCTCCAAACGGACTCTGGGTGTGGCAGAGACCCAGCAGCTGGTCTCCATGGCCAAAAGGCTCCCGGTTGGCAGATCCAGAAGCTCACAAAAAAGCACCGCAGAAGTCACGATAGTGCCACCCCTTGTCGCACAGTCCCAAAGGGTCCCGAACCAAAAGGCAAAAAACAGAAAACAAGAGGGAAACACCAGGAACATAAAAGGATGACACAAGAGCACAGAGCTCCTGCCACCAGCAGCCACTACAGCGGCGCCATCTTGGGGAAATAAAAAAAAAACGTAAGTTACCCTAAATATGAGAAACACCTCGTCTTATTTGTTACTTGAAAGTGCACACGATTTACTGCTCTTTTATAACATCTTGCAGGTGTGCCTACTGTATGTTTGTAGCCTTGTTTTTTGTCACTCATATACACTCACGCTTTTACTGTTCACATCAACTACATTCAGGATACTCATGCATTAAAGACGACTGTTGACTCCAGCTGTGACATTATTTGTCTCTTCAACTAATGCAGTGAAAACAAAATTAGTTCTTACTAGAGATGTCCGATCATATCGGACTGCAGATAATATCGGCAGATAAATGCTTTAAAATATAATATATAGGAAATTATCGGTATCGGTTTCAAAATTATCGGTATCAAAAAGTAAAATGTATGACTTTTTAAAACGCTGCTGTGTACACGGACGTAGGGACGCCAATAAACCTTAAAGGCACTGCCTTTGCGTGCCGGCCCAATCACATAATATCTACGGATTTTTGAATGCAAGCCATACTTGGTCAACAGCCATACAGGTCACACTGAGGGTGGTCGTATAAACAACTGTAACACTGTTACAAATATGCGCCACACTGTGAACCCGCACCAAACAAGAATGACAAAACACATTTCGGGAGAACATCCGCACCGTAACACAACATAAACCGGGAGACCGGGCTTTCTGCTCCGCCGCTCCCAGTCTGTGGAACGCTCTCCCTGACCACCTGAGGGCACCGCAGACTGTGGATACTTTTAAAAAAAGGCTTAAAAACCCTTCTTTTTAAAAAAGCCTTTTTTTTTTTAGATATATGCATACTGGTTTTAGCTATTTGGCTGTTCTAGTTTTTATTTTTATTTATTATCTTTTTTTTTAGGAATGTCGATGGCCGATAAATGCTTTAAAATGTAATATCGGAAATTATCGGTATCGTTTTTTTATTATCGGTATCGTTTTTTTAAAATGTTTTTATTTTTTAATTAAATCAACATAAACCCCCGCCTCCCCCCCCTCCCCCCCCCATTTACACTCATTCACACAAAAGGGTTGTTTCTTTCTGTTATTAATATTCTGTTTCCTACATTATATATCAATATATATCAATACAGTCTGCAAGGGATACAGTCCGTAAGCACACATGATTGTGCGTGCTGCTGGTCCACTAATAGTACTAACCTTTAACAGTTAATTTTACTCATTTTCATTCATTACTAGTTTCTATGTAACTGTTTTTATATTGTTTTACTTTTTTATTCAAGAAAATGTTTTTAATATATTTATCTTATTTTATTTTATTAATATTTTAAAAAAGGACCTTATCTTCACGACCCCTGGTTGTCCAAATTAGGCATAATAATGTGTTAATTCCACGACTGTATACATCAGTATCGGTTGATATCGGTATTGGTTGATATCGGTATCGGTAATTAAAGAGTTGGACAATATCGGAAAATCGGATATCGGCAAAAAGCCATTATCGGACATCCCTACTTTTTTTATTTATTTCTTTATTTTATTTTATTTTTTTAATACACTGTAGCACTTTGAGTTTGTTTACTCAATGTAAAGTGCTTTTTTACAAATAAAATCTTATTATTATTATTAAACAGAACAAATACCCAGAACCCCTTGCAGCACTAACTCTTCCGGGACGCTACAATATACACCCCCCGCCCCTCCCCAACCCCGCCGACCTCAACCTCCTCATGCTCTCTCAGGGAGAGCATGTCGCAAATTCCAAGCTGCTGTTTTGAGGCATGTTAAAAAAAAAAGAATGCACTTTGTGACTTCAATAATAAATATGGCAGTGCCATGTTGGCATTTTTTTTCCATAACTTGAGTTGATTTATTTTGGAAAAAACTTGTTACATTGTTTAATGCATCCAGCGGGGCATCACAAACAAAATTAGGCATAATAATGTGTTAATTCCACGACTGTATGTATCGGTGTCGGTTGATATCGGTATCTATAATTAAGAGTTGGGCAATATCGGAATATCTAGTTCTTACTGTTTTTCAGTGCACTCAAATGACAAATTGAGCATGCAGCACAAGCACCTTATCTTTTCATTTAAGACACACTTCTGACATCAACAAAGCAGAAGAATAAAGTAGTTACTTGGTGTCTTAAAGCAGCACACAGGACTTCTTATCTTTGAATGGGTTGGAGGAGGCTGCAATTCCAGTGAGCAGAGGGTCAGTGCGTCTGTGGTCCTGGCAGTAATGCACCAAATCTACAGCCGTCAGCGAGATCTGGGACACAGGTGGAGGAATTTTTACAAGAATGGAAACATTTTTTATTTTTTCAAATATCTTTGCACACATCCTACCATACCAGCAGCCAACATACCTTAATTCTCTCCATGCTGGCCTCCACCCGAAGCTGCTCCACCACTTTTTGCACGTGAGCGAGACTATTACTGCAACTCATTTCTTTCAATAACCCAAAAGGTTTTTCAAGGGAAAAGGGGGGAAAAAAAATCTGATTTTTGAACAGGTTCAGGTCGAAAAAGCTTCTGTTTTGAACCTGCACTCCAGTTGTATTCACTGCTGTTGGGCGGAGGGGTTGAGAGGTCCTTTTAATGCTGCTTTAAAGGTCATCTGGAAAAGGTCACAAAAAGCACGTCATAAAAAAATATTTAATGCTTCTCGTGCAATGTTTACTCACAAAATATCTCATATATACCTTTTTATAGATGTATGAACTTGTAAAACTATAATTGTAAAAAAAAACAACTAGTCTAGCCTTATTTACAAAGTGTTTTAATATTAGATTTTGGCAGAGAAGCATCCAGCACAAACATAAAAATATTGAGCTCTTACACTTACCTTATTTTTCATTTGTTCATTTTTTCATTTATTTCAGGCAATGACATAAAAAAAAAGTACAAAGTTGACAACACATAATAATATAAATTAATATAGTGCAAAAAGAAATATACAGTATGTAATGCACCTGAAATAAAATGCTTTTTTTTGTTTGTTTTTTCAAATATATAAGGTTATTGTTTCTTTTATGCGAGAAAATGTGTTTTTGTTTTGAAGTATAGGAAGTAATACACCGATGTACCACCGGGTTGTTGTTAGCGGTAGTGAGTTCATTTCATTAAACGTCGAAGAAGATCTTCATAAGGTACTGTTTGTGCTTCCTTTTTTTTTAACGGTAGTTTGTATCTTTATTGTTAAAAAATATACAGTGAATATATTTTTAACATACATATCTTGGGAAATGTATATTGTATTATATGTGAATATCTGTAGCATAGTTTGTTGAAATAAAGTCTAGCCTTTTTTATAAAGTGTTTTAATATAGACTAGGGCGGACCTACGTCACTTCCGCCTACCAATCCCCTAGCAACCGGTCGCCATATTGAATTCGTTGAAAACAAACCAGCTCACAGCGAACACAGCATTGACAGAAAAAGCATTTAACGAGGTTTCACGGCATTGTAAACTGCTCTAAATAGCGTATGATTATGTAAATAGTCTTTCCACTTTGGGGGACTCCAGTGAGAACCGTCCTCGTTTTCCCGGTGTAAAGCCATTTGTCACGTCTCTGTGGGCTTTTATCACGCTTTGGCAGAACAAAATACGACCTTTGTTTTCCCTGTTTCCAGTTGTGGTTAGCACAACCGAAAACAACACAGTTTTTTGGCATTTTGGAGGCAGAATGACGGGTTTAATCAGCGTAGGTCGACAGGTTAAAGAGTAATGGCAACGGTTTGTTTTCAACGCCAGTCTGGTTGCTATGGCTCGAAGAACCCGTATGTAGCTCAGTTGCCCGGATGTCGGCCCTCACCTATTGGATTTTGGCAGAGAAGCATCCAGAACATTGGCGTTGTTAGGCCTATTTTAGGGGGCTCAAGCCCCCTTAAAATGTTCTTAAGCCCCCCTAAATAATTTGGTGTTTTAAAAAAATTATATATATATATATATATATATATATATATATATATATATATATATATATATATATATATATATATATATATTTTTTTTTTTTTGCAAATACATGC
The DNA here is from genome assembly GCF_033978785.1 of Entelurus aequoreus. NCBI lineage: Eukaryota > Metazoa > Chordata > Actinopteri > Syngnathiformes > Syngnathidae > Entelurus > Entelurus aequoreus. Next base: position 10,674,859 of record NC_084755.1, read on the forward strand.
CGACATATTTACTATAAAGTGGCCCGAATATGAGTTAAAATAAATAATCATATAACCTGTCGTTATTCACTCAGTTTCCCCTCACTCATAGCGTGAGGTAGAGAGCCCCTTTAATGCGTCGGTATCCAATCCATTCCACTTGTTCATATAGAAAATGCCGACATCACTCAAAATCCAGTCCGCATTTTTTCTGCGACCTTGCTTGCGGTCCTGCAGGTGTACGAAGCACATTAGCACATAGCACTGCAGAACAAGAACCTTGTGTCTGCAATTGTAAATAATTTAGTTTGTAAGTTTTGTGTTTGTTGTAGAATCTATATAAAGTAATATACATTAGCCTTATCTCCTGGGGGCTAAGCCCCCCCATGTCCTTAAAAGCTAGTGACGCCCCTGATCCAGAACAAACACAAGTTCGCTGAAGTTGTCAGGGGGCCGGCTGGAATGTCTTGGGGCGGGCAGGAGCTTGTCGGAGCCACTGTGTCAAACCTGCTAAAGAACTGGTTTAGCTCATTGGCCCTCTCTTTTTCTCCGCCTACCCCCGTACTCCCCGGCGGTTTGAGGCAGGTGATGGTCTGCAATACCTCTCCAAACCGCCTTCATGTTGTTGTCCTTCAGCTTCCCTTCCAGCTTCCTCCTGTAGTTCTCCTTGGCCTCCCTGAGTTTAGTTAAACGTTAAACGTCGAAGAAGATCTTCATAAGGTACTGTCTGTGCTTCCTTTATTTACAGGGGTTTATCTTTATTGTTAGAAAATATATAGTGACTATATTTTTAAACACATCTTTGAAAATGTATATTGTATTGTATGTGAATTTATGTATCATAGTTTGTTGAAATAAAGTCTAGCCTTTTTTTATAAAGTGTTTTAATATTAGATTTTGGCAGAGAAGCATCCAGAACAAATATTAAAAGATTGAGCTTTTACACTTACCTTAAATAAAATGAAAACATTTTTGAAAAATATGAAAGGTTATTGTTTCTGTTTTTGTTTGTAAGTATTGGAAGTAATATACCAATGTACCACTGGGTTGCTGTTAGCGGTAGTGAGTTCATTTAAATAAAAATATATTCATAAGGTACTGTTGATTGATTGATTGATTGAAACTTTTATGAGTAGATTGCACAGAACAGTACATATTCCGTACAATTAATAATAATAATACCTGGGATTTATATAGCGCTTTTCTAAGTACTCAAAGTCGCTTTACATGTTAAAAACCCATCATTCATTCACACCTGGTGGTGGTAAGCTACTTTCGTAGCCACAGCTGCCCTGGGGAAGACTGACGGAAGCGTGGCTGCCAATTTGCGCCTACGGCCCCTCCGACCACCACCTATCATTCATTCAACATTCATTCACCGGTGTGAGCGGCACCGGGGGCAAGGGTGAAGTGTCCCGCCCAAGGACACAACGGCATGGTAAGAGGCGGGGAGCGAACCTGCAACCCTCAGGTTTCTGACACGGGCGCTCTACCCACTACACCATGCCGCCCCTAATTGACCACTAAATGGTAAAATGTTTCAACTTGTTTAAGTCGGGGTCCACGTTAATCAATTCATGCTAAAACTCATGTTTGTGCTTCCTTTTTTTTAACGGTAGTTTCTATCTTGATTATTGTTTTTAACGGTTTACAATTATCAATCAAATCTTGGGGAATGATTAAGAGTACAAAAGCCCTTAAATTGATATATTTGTTAAAACATTTAAAGTGATTTAGGTTGCCTTTTTTGTCTTTTTTTAAATGTTTTAATTTTTTAAATTATTATTATATATTAATATTTAATACTCTCCTTGTTGTTGAAAGTGCCTTGACTGTTGTGTGAATTATAAATGTATGTTTGTTGTTCAATAAAAAAAATAAAAACAATTTTTGATTATTGTTTGAAAAATATGGCGGATATATTTTTAAATGCATATATTGGAAAATGTATATTGTATTGTACATGCATTTCTGTATCACGGTTTGTTGAAATAAAGTTTTGGCAAAAAAAAAAAAAAAGGTTGGTGCGTTTCCGCTTTCCGCAGTGCAACAATAAAGTGCGACACATGCGGGTGTTTCTAGGCAGCGTTGTTCTTTTTATGTGGTGGAAACTATTACATTCCTCGACGCTTTGTTTTCCCAGCGTCTTTTTAAGGTATGTGAACATTTTATCTATAGTCGTATTGCGTTGTCTTTTTTTACGTGTTTGGTAAGAGCAAGCGACAGTTTTTAGCTTGTGTTTAGCTAAACCTACAAACCGGAAGTTGATATTTCGTTTAGTGATCAGTACTAGTTAAAATTACACGCTTTGCAATGATTCTTTGTTTTTCAGTGGCGGCACAAACCCGAAAAAAGAAAATAAATGTTGCTACGTAAACATTACGAGGATGTGTGGTTAAGCTAGTCGCATATTTTTGCTCTTTGACAAGAGCAAGCGATAGTTTTTAGCTAACCTATAAACCGGAAGTTGATATTTCGTTTAGTAATCAGTACTAGTTAAAGTTACACGCTTTGTAATGGTTCTTTGTTTTTTCAGTGGCGGCACAAACCCGAAAAAAGAAAATATATGTTGCTACGTAAAGATTACGAGGATGTGTGGTTAAGCTAGTCGCATATTTTTGCTCTTTGACAAGAGCAAGCGATAGTTTTTAGCTAACCTACAAACCGGAAGTTGATATTTCGTTTAGTAATCAGTACTAGTTAAAGTTACACGCTTTGTAATGGTTCTTTGTTTTTTCAGTGGCGGGACAAACCTAGGCTGACCATATTCTGAAATCCCAAAAAGAGGACACGTATATGCGTGCCAAGGCCGGTGTTGTACCGAAATCTGTTACCCATCGGAATTTGTAACTCCAGGGGGCGATGGAGTTACATGGCGTTTTTTTGATGGTTAAACGGCAAGCCCAAAGAGGAGGAGAAGAAGAACACTTGCGTAAATGGCGTAAACTATCCTTAATGCTGAAACGTCAGTTGTCAGAATTTCAGCATTAATAAATTACACATATTCTGGAAATCAATGACTTACTTTCATTATAGTATGAGTCCATTGTATCGCGTAAATGGCGTAAACTATCCTTAATGCTGAAACGTCAGTTGTTAGAATTTCAGACAACTGACGTTTCATTCCATGATAGGTTTTAATCCGGAAAATGTATGTGTGTGAGAGAGAATCAACAGCTGATACAATGGACTCATACTCTAATGAAAGTAAGTCATTGATTTCCAGAATATGTGTAATTTATTAAAGCTGAAATTCTGACAACTGACGTTTCAGCATTAAGAATAGTTTACGCCATTTACGCAAGTGTTCTTCTTCTCCTCTTTGGGTTTACCGTTATACCATCAAACAAACGCCACGGGAACATCGCCCCCTGGAGTTACAAATTCCGATGGGTAACAGATTTCGGTACAACACAGGTGAAAATTTGCCAATGATACTCGAACTTGCTTTATAAATAATGTATATATTTAAATAAAGCATTTTTCTGGGGTCCCACTTTTTTGTAGGCGTTTTGAAAACAAATGATAAATGTATGCATTATCCTGTTATCTCACATTCAATACTGTGTTTTGGAAAAAGGTTGTCATAAACGTTACTTAATTCATTAAAAAAAAAAAAATACAAAATGATAAATGACAAATGGGTTATACTTGTATAGCGCTTTTCTACCTTCAAGATACTCAAAGCGCTTTGACAGTATTTCCACATTCACACAAGAAAACACATTTGTATACATATGTAAATGTATTCAGTTATAAACATTCATTCACCTTCTTCTTTCCTTCATGGATCTAAACTTTACCGCTGCTGGTAGTTTTTTCTATGTTTTTATTGAATAAGTTGTAGGTGTATTTATTTCAGGATAAAAGTGTAAAAAGTGTTTTGCTTGGGTCATGAAATGATGATAATGGTGTGCCAGGGCATACATACATTTTATATTTAACGCTTAAATCTCTGGAGTCTACATCAACTTCACATCTATCCCTCATTTCAAAATGTTTTAGTTTTTTTATGTTGTTTTTTGTGTGTGTTTGTTTTCCGCCCTTTTTTGTCAAACAATACTATGTGTTTTATGGCAAACACACAAAATATGCAAAATCTTCCACCAAAAATAGTTCTTAAAGTGGAATATTTGATGTGAAGTAATCAGAACCTTTGATAGGTTTGATAGGTTGAAAGAGCAATGACCGTTTGAAAGAAAAAAAAACAGCTTTGTTTTATTAGTCAACATTGCATCCATCCATCCATCCATCCATCTTCTTCCGCTTATCCAAGGTCGGGTCGCGGGGGCAGCAGCTTAAGCAGGGAAGCCCTGACTTCCCTCTCCCCAGCCACTTTGTCCAGCTCCTCCCGGGGGATCCCGAGGCGTTCCCAGGCCAGCCGGGAGACATAGTCTTCCCAACGTGTCGTGGGTCTTCCCCGTGGCCTCCTACCGGTCGGACGTGCCCTAAACACCTCCCTAGGGAGGCGTTCGGGTGGCTTCCTGACCAGATGCCCGAACCACCTCATCTGGCTCCTCTTGATGTGGAGGAGCAGCGGCTTTACTTTGAGCTCCCCCCGGATGGCAGAGTTTCTCACCCTATCTCTAAGGTAGAGCCCCGCCACCCGGCGGAGGAAACTCATTTTTGCAACTGTTTGCAACTGTTTCTAAATTACGTTTCACCTGTAAGCTTTTTTATTTCACGTTTGTTATGTTTTTGTTTATTTTAATAGTATTTTTAGAATGTGCCGTGGGCCTTTAAAACGTTAGCTGTGGGCCTCAAATGGTAAAAAAAAATCTGTGTTTTTTCTGATTTCAATGCGTTAAAAAGACACAAAAAGTGCGTTAACGCCAACACTGGTTGACAGTATAACAAAATACAGTAAGTCACACTTATATTCTGTAACATTCACAGTTTTGGAAAAAAGTGCAGAGGTAGAAATATTCAAAATAACCTCTTGTATATAATCTAAACATAAATAATGCCTCAAAACAAGTGAATTACATTTTAACAAAAAAACAGCAGACAAGCTCTCGCCATGCACAGCTGTTTTGTGCTTTGTAGTGTCGATATGGGCTTGTAGATCTTTGGCCCCTTTATTTGCCACAGATACATACGTTCCTGCCTTGCACACAGTGCATTCTGCTTTCCATGTGTCACGGCCAGGACGAAAACACGAATACGTTTCGGCATTTCTTGTTTTCATGTCCGTCTCTCCACTCACTAGCTCTCTCGCTCTCTGTCTCTGCCCCGCCCTCACGAATGTTTCTGCGTGCGCACACCTTCACAGTTTGTTTTGTTTAACCCCTTCTTAGCCCTGGATGTACATTGAAAATAAACGCAACCCTAACTCAAAATGCCGGACATTTGAGGCATTTAAGAAACCCCGCCCGGACACCCCGGACATGCCCGCAAAAGAGGACATGTCCGGGGAAAAGAGGACGTATGGTCAGCCTATTTTAGCTAACCTATTAACCCGGAAGTTGATATTTCCGTTTAGTAATCAGTATTAGTTAAAGTTACACGCTTTGCAATGGTTCTTTGTTTTTTCAGTGGCGGCACAAACCCGAAAAAAGAAAATACATTACGAGGATGTGTGGTTAATCTAGTCGCATATTTTGTGGATTGTGCAGCCCTTTTGAGACACTCGTGATTTAGGACTAGATTGATTGATAGATATTTTTGTTCTTTGACCAACCTCCTCTCCACCTGTCAGTTTTAGGAGAAGGAATGGCAGAACACGCCCCCTCTGTTGCCCTTGAGGCTGTTCATAAAACCACCAGCGACCTACCGAAGGACCTACGCATGATTAAAGGCTACGACTTCAACCAGGGTGTGAATCTCCAGGCTGTGTTGCAGTCATACCTCACCACGGGCTTCCAGGCCAGCAGCCTTGGCTTGGCCATCCAGGAGATCAACCGCATGGTGAGGATGCTGAAGCCAGACCTGGGCAAAATACGGCCCGCGGCCCATTGAGACAGTGTTTTTTAACCACTACATACAGTCTGGTGTGCCGTGGGAGGTTATGTAGTTTTACCTATTTGGGTTAAAAATATTTTTTGCAAACCAGTCATTTTAATCCGCAAATAATGTGCCGTTGTTTAGTGTCTGTGCTGTCTGGAGCTCGGCAGAGTTACCATGTTATTCTCTTCCATATCAGTAGGTGGCAGCCGATAGCTAATTGCTTTGTAGATGTCGGGAACACGTTGTGTGAGACGACGATGTGTTGTCGTGATCACAATATGCAGGCGACAGTGTGCAGGTAAAAAGGTATCTAATGCTTAAACCAAAAAAAAAAAAAGTGAGTGCCCCTAAGAAAAGGCACTGAAGCTTACGGATGGCTATGCAGAACAAAACTAAAACTGAACTGGCTACAAAGTAGGGCTGGGCGATATGGCCTTTTTTTAATATCTCAATATTTTTAGGCCATATCGCGATACACGATATATATCGCAATATTTTGCCTTAGCCTTGAATGAACCCTTGATGCATAAAATCACAGCAATATGATGATTCTGTGTCTACATTAAAACATTCTTCTTCATACTGCATTAATACATGCTCATTTTAAACTTTCATGCAGAGAGGGAAATCACAACTAAGTCAATTGACCAAAAGTGTATTTATTAAACAGTTATTAAGCAGTGGCACAAACATTCATGTCATTTCCAAACAGAAAGTGCAAGATTGTCAGAGACATTTTAAAACAAGCTATTAGTGCACTAAATTAAAGTGCACTTTTTGTACAGAACGCCACTACAATAGTTTAAAAACAAATAAAGTGCACTTTTGTGCATGATGTCACACAAGATATGTCAATAACTGTCAAATAAAAATGAGCTGCATAATAGGAAATCAAATAGTGTATGTCCTTCGCTATGTGGTAGGTTCCGGCGGACGTTATCTCCTTCTGTTGTTGACTATTTTTTTCATACGGTGTTGATGTGGAAATGGTTGCCTCAGCATTTTGTTGGTGTGGCACCGAACGGAGATGTTGACATGCGGAGTAAGCACTCTTCATTCTCTAGCAGGTGACTTTTCAAATGATGCTACATATTAGCAGTAATGTTACTTTTTGTAGCATTACGCAGCTACGCATTTGCCCCACACTTGACAAATTACGGTTGTCTGTTCAACATCTTCCCACTTGAAGCCAAACCACCGCCAGACGATGGACCACGTGCTGTTTTTCTTGGGAATTAATTCTTCCTTCATTTGTTACCAGATTGGCACCTTCTTTCTCTCGTATTACCACTCGCACCACAGCTAACGTTACCCATGCCGCTACCTCTCTGCTCCGCGAGGGCGTATACGTATGTGACGTATGTAAGAAGGTGCGCTTGTTTTATGTTTCTCTGAGAAGGAGAGACAACAAAGAGTGAGAAGAGCCTGTAGTGTACTGCCTGCAGCTATAAGCAACTGCGTGAGAACGTATACTTTTTTTTCTTTTCTTTTTTTTTTCTTGTCCTGCCCAGCTTCTCGGGCAAATCATATAGCAGATGTAGATGCCCATATCGGCTGTTCAGATTTACTTTACAAAAGAGAAGTGTAGGATACTTCTCTTGTTGCCTTACTTGTATTTTGACTTTATTAAATGTATTTATATTATCATTTGGTGCAGCCGGGCCGGAGCAGGAGGGGATAGAAAGAGAGAAAAAGGAAGACAGAGGGGGAATTGTGGGGACAAGAGGGGGATTAGACAGAGAGACAAAAACAACAACAGCAAACACAACAACAACAACAACAGAGCAACATCAGCAAATACGACATGTACAAATATGATGGTAAAAGTAATAGCAAATAAGCAGTTAGCGAAAATTAAAAAAAAAAAAAAAAATACAGAAATGACAATGAGCATTATTACACTAAAAATGGAGCAATATGAATACCAATAGAAATAGTGCTATTGATAATAAACAATACCAGTACTTTACCTTTATTATCAACAATACAATTGTTCAAATGCAACAATACATATACGTAATGATAACTTGAGATACGAAAGAATGCAGAAAAATGGAGGGGAAGAAAGAGAAGCAACCTTAACCTTGTAGATTGTTATACTAACAATAGGTTAAGCTTTGTCAGTGTGCCATGTGTTATACCCAGTTTACCCTAGGGCAACAACGTTAATATATGTTTGATGAAACGTGATTATGTGCATGAGTGTATGTGTGCATATGTACCTGTATATGTACAGTATGTGTATGTGTGCTTGTACAGTGAATGTATATGTACAGTATGTGTATATGTGTGTACAGCGAATGTATATGTACAGTATGTGTATACAGTATGTGTGTTTGAACAGTGAATGTATATGTACAGTATGTGTAAATGTGTGTTTGTACAGTGAATGTATATGTACAGTATATGTATGTGTGTGTTTGTACAGTGAATGTATGTGTAGTATGTGTATGTGTGTGTCTGTACAGTGAATGTATATGTACAGTATGTGTATATGTATGTTTTTACAGTGAATGTATATGTACAGTATGTGTATACAGTATGTTTGTATAATGAATGTGCGTGTGGATGTACGAACTTTGAGTGTGTAAATATGTACTGTATTTATTTGTATATGTATGTGGGAGCGTAGGTACCTATGTATGTCTATGTATGTGTGTGAGTATATGTGAATTTGCATGTACAATACATTTGACTCCCAGTGTGTGCGGGAGCCAGAGTACGGCCCCAGCCTCCCCGAGAACCCATACCACAAACAGTAGGTGTGGTGCCCAGGGAACCAGGGGCCACCGCCCCCACGCAGCCAAGCCGGACAGCGACAGGAACCCCAGAGCCTGGCCCACCGTGCCGCCCACAAGGGCCAGCAGCAGGCCGCAGACAGACGCACCCGGCAGAGGACAAGGCACGAGAAAAACAGGGGGAAGCCAGACCCCAAGCCAGCGAGAGACCACACCCCACACGGACAGAAAGGCGGGACGCCCCGCCCGAGGGGCCCGGAGACCCCCCGGACAGAAAGGCGGGACGCCCCGCCCGAGGGGCCCGGAGACCCCCCGCAACCGGACGGGAAGACCGCCCCCGCCCCACCGGCAACAGGGCCCCCACGAGCCCCCCCCCCCACCCCCGGAGAGCGCGGCGAGGCCAGCCCACGGCCACCCCACCCAAGCCGGCCGCCACAGGACCACCCAGCACGGGGCCACAGGAACCACCCACCCCACCCGCAGGGACCCCAACGATGGAGATGGAACAACCAGCAACCGCCCCGCCGAGTCCCCCCCCTGAGGTAGGGGAATAAATAAATATAATAAATAAATAAATAAATACATAATAATAATAATAATAATATTAATAAAATATATTTTAAAAAAAAGGGGAAAAAAATAAATAAATAAATAATTAAATCTATTTATAAAAATTAAAAAAAAATAAATAAATAAATAAATAAATAAATAAATAAATAAAAAAAGAATTAAAAGAAGATCACAGACATGCTGACACACAAGGTCGCTACCCCAACAACTGGCCGACTCGCAGCACCTCGGAATACCTGCAGCACCAAGCCACCACAGTAGACGCAGGGACCAGACCCAGCAGGCCCCAACCAAGACGGCCACCCGGAAGGGATGGACGGCGGGACCCAGGAGCTCCAGACACGCAGTCCGGATGCAGTAGCCTGAGGCGCCGACCCCCACCCGACAGGCAGGCCCAGAACGTACCCCCAGAAATATACATACATATATATATATATACATACACATAAACATGTACACATACACACACATACACATGCATACACATACACATATATATACATACATACATACATACATACATACATACACACACACATACACATACATATACACAGTTTGTCAGCCCCGACAACCACCACGCGCGCGCGCTGCCACCAGTCACAACATCAGCCACCCCCCTGCACCAGACCCAGCAGCCACGGGCGCCCACACCACAAACAAACGGCAGCAGAAACAGCAGCCACAACACCCACAGACAGCCAGCACCACCCAATCAAATCAAAGCGATCAAAAAAAAACCGCGACCGGCAACCACACGCCAACAGGATCACAGATACCAGCCAGCGCCAGCCCGGCAGCAAGCCCAAACGCCAACACGCAAACCAAATGATCAAAATCGGGTGTCCTAATCACTTGGCCCGGCCACAGGTGGAGGAGGAATTATGGTGTGGGGTTGTTTTTCAGGAGTTGGGCTTGGCCCCTTGGTTCCAGTGAAAGGAACTTTGAATGCTCCAGGATAACAAAACATTTTGGACAATTCCATGCTCCCAACCTTGTGGGAACAGTTTGGAGCGGGCCCCTTCCTCCAACATGACTGTGCACCAGTGCACAAAGCAAGGTCCATAAAGACATGGATGACAGAGTCTGGTGTGGATGAACTTGACTGGCCTGCACAGAGTCCTGACCTGAACCCGATAGAACACCTTTGGGATGAAATAGAACGGAGACTGAGAGCCAGGCCTTCTTGCCCAACATCAGTGTGTGACCTCACCAATGCGCTTTTGGAAGAATGGTGGAAAATTCCTATAAACACACTCCGCAACCTTGTGGACAGCCTTCCCAGAAGAGTTGAAGCTGTAATAGCTGCAAAATAAAGCTCTTCATAAAAGTGATAATATATCACATTGTAGGTGTTTATTACCCTTTGCGTTCATATTTTGCTGTTTGTTTAGTTTATTATTATTTCTCCGGTTGATGGTCAACAAAATAAACAAACAGTTTTACATAAACAAACAGATGTACATTCATAAACAAACAGTTGTACATTCATAAATGTAAAAAAAAAATGTCGCGGACCGAAAGGGTTTAGGCTGAAGGTGAACACTTTTTGCTAGGCGCAATTTTTTATAAAAATAATATTTTGCTGTTTGTTGCATTTTCGTTGCGTTTTGCTTGATTGTAAAAGATGTCTATGGAGGAGCTGGTCTGAGAAGTAAGAAAGGAGTGATGTTCATACCGGTATGTTGTTAATCGGTGTTTTATTGTTCATAGTTAATATTGTAAATCCCACTTTCTTTATTTTAATTTACATTTTGGGTGTCCCATTCAGTAAAAAACTGTAAAATTCCATTCCGTTTTTTTTGAGGTGGTCTGTCATAACGTTTTCTAGAACTCTATCGGACATTGTGACTTTTGGTAGTGGTGTTCCTGGGAAAAAAGGAACCCAAACACACATACTGTACATCAGATTATTACAGGTAAATATGTATATATCACTTATACACACATACACATTGGCCGCCCAGATACATTTTTTCTCTCAATGTGGCCCCAGAGTCAAAATATTTGCCCAGCTCTGCCATAAGCAGACCAATACGTGTCAATGTTGTCAATTGTCAATTGATTTTCAGATCGAGAAGCGCCTCGAGCCAGTTCCAGCAGAAGAAAATGAATCTAAAGCGTCTGGCGATGCGCCTCGCCGTCCAGGTTGCACCATATTCCTGGGATACACTTCAAACCTCATCAGCTCTGGAATCAGGGAGAGCATCCGATACCTGGCAGAGCACAAAATGGTACGTCAGCTAATGTTACTGCCATTTGTCTATTGACACATTTTAAAAAGAAAGTATCTTGTAACTTTGTTTTTTTGGCCTTTTGGATAGGTGGATGTGATGGTGACCACAGCAGGTGGCATTGAGGAGGACTTTATCAAGTGTCTGGCTCACACCTACCTAGGAGACTTCAGCCTACCTGGCAAGGAGCTTCGCTCGAGAGGTATCAACAGGTGAGCAAATGAGGGTTAGGTGACAAAATAAATTATTTCATTATTTATCATATTGGGATTTTTCTCTACTTCCTTGGGGTCTACACAACATGTAATGGTGGTGCTTTGGACAAAAGTTTGCATAAATTTAGTTTTACGAACCATCATCAAGCCGCTTTCTGACTGTCTCTTCGGAATGCACTGTTTTGTGGGCGGTGGAACAGTATTTACATGCTCATGCCCTTTTCCAGGCCGAGCCCCTTTCGATTGCGTCTTCACCCTGTCAGCCATGTTGTAATTTTTAGCTCTTTCATATTTGATTCTATTGCCAGATTTAAGCAAGAACTATACACTACTTTTTATTAGAAATGGCAACATCGGAGAAGAAAAATAAGGAACTTATTGACTATAACACATAGACCCAATAATTAAACTTCAAAAAAGGGTCATTAGAATAATACACGAAGCGTGCTACTATGAACCTACCAATCCATTATTTATAAGTTATGATGTGTTAAAATTTTCAGATATTGTGTTTTTAAAAACAATGGAAATTATGTTTCGAGTAAAGAACAACAGCCTTCCAGCTTGTATTCTTAGGTTATTTAAATTAAGTGGAGAAAACTATAATTTACGGGGGATATTGATCTTTGAAATTGGTAAAGTAAGAAGGAATATAAAATACAAATGTATTTCAGTTTTAGGAGTTGGTGGAACAAGCTCAGTGATGAGCTGAAGACATGTACCGTATTTTTCGGACTATAAGTCGCAGTTTTTTTCATAGTCTGGCCGGGGGTGCGACTTATACTCAGGAGCGACTTATGTGTGAAATTATTAACACATTACCGTAAAATATCAAATAATATTATTTAGCTCATTCACGTAAGAGACTAGACGTATAAGATTTCATGGGATTTAGCGATTAGGAGTGACAGATTGTTTGGTAAACATATAGCATGTTCTATATGTTATAGTTATTTGAATGACTCTTACCATAATATGTTACGTTAACATACCAGGCACGTTCTCAGTTGGTTATTTATGCCTCATATAACGTACACTTATTCAGCCTGTTGTTCACTATTCTTTATTTATTTTAAATTGCCTTTCAAATGTTTATTCTTGGTGTTGGGTTTTATCAAATACATTTGCCCAAAAAATGCGACTTATACTCCAGTGCGACTTGTATATGTTTTTTTCCTTCTTTATTATGCATTTTCGGCCGGTGCGACTTATACTCCGGAGCGACTTATACTCCGAAAAATATGGTATATTAGCCTACTATCTAAATGACTTTAAAAGTCTTATATAAGTGTTACAATATAGACAACACATGATGTAAGTGTCTATATTAGCTATAAAAGCCTACTATCAAAATGACTGTGTCGCAGGCTGAAGCAAATCGTCGTTGACAGAAACGTTGAAATGTAATATTTATTCTACACATTTTTACAACATTAGAAACCATTAGTAAATCAGAGGCTACTCAGAAGGTGAGATAACTCCTGGAAATTACTGGCTTTTAATGGCCAAAGGTATAGATGTGTGTGTACAAGTTACTTTTAATAGATTTAATACAATCTTTGGCAAGCTAGGTAATGTTTGCTGTGATCTGGAACAACATGGCACACAAACAACTATCTGAAATACAGCCAATATTACATACAGATAATGTGTCATGAGACATGCAAAACTAAATTATATACAAAGAGGATAAAAGTAAAGGATATTAAATGAGCTCAAATATACCTACAAGCGAGGCATAATCATGCAATATGTACATACAGCTAGCCTAAATAGCATGCTAGCATCGATTAGCTTGCAGTCATGCCCTGACCAAATATGTCTGATTCGCACTCCATACAAGTTAATAACATCAACAAAGTTCACCTTTGTGCAATCACGCACAGCATAAAACTTTTGGTGGACAAAATAAGACAATGAAGGAGTGGAAGATTTTACCTGTAAACCAATTGTTGAGTTTGTTTGTATTTTTCCCCCATCTTTTTCCATTTTCAACCCTTTTCTAAAAATGCTCCAGGGAGCCACTAGGGTGGCACTAAAGAGCCGCATGCGGCTGGAGAGCCGTGGGTTGCTGACCCCCACACTAATGAAAACCTCAATGTCGATTAATTGCGCAGCCCTATTGAATAGAATAGTTATTGGCACTGTAATCACATCCCAATGTTTTGGCATTTAAAGAGTACTGCATCGGTCTAATAGCCAATCTAAGATATAAACAGAACTGAATACAACATTGTGCTTTGACGTTATGACACAGTTAAATGTCTGTAATGTGTAAAATTCTCTTCCATGCTCTTTCTTCAAGGATCGGAAACCTCCTCGTGCCAAATGATAACTACTGTAAATTTGAAGACTGGCTCATGCCCATATTGGACCAGATGTTGTTGGAGCAGAACACAGAGGTGAGGATATTCACAGTAATTACATAGCTAGTTGAACTATTTACTTACTACTAACTTAATCTGTGATTACAGTAATTGCAAATGAATTGAAATGACGTTATAGGGCACACGTTGGACACCTTCTAAAATGATCCACCGTCTTGGCAAGGAGATCAATAATACGGAGTCCGTCTACTACTGGGCATACAAGGTTAGTCTCCTGGTATTTTTGATGGCTACCGTAAATGTTCCAATTGACACTTCTATTCAATTAACACAACCTGTAGTTGTGTGGTGTATGAAAGCAAACAATTGCAGTGGTAAAAAAACATTGGCTTAACATGACTTATGTACTCTTTAAAACTATGGTCTTCAACAGGGGGTCTACAGAGGTACTGAGAACCCCTCTTAATTCATTGTATATGTATGTCTTATATGTATAGATCAGTGGTTCTTAACCTTGTTGGAGGTACTGAACCCCACCAGTTTCATATGCGCATTCACCGAACCCTTCTTTAGTGAAAAATAAAATGTTTTTGTTTTTTTTCAAATTCAAGACAAAGTTATGTGTTTTTGGTAACACTTTAGTATGGGGAACATATTCTAAGTAAGAAAGACTTAATTTATAGTTATTTGGACACTAAGGGAACATATTCTAAGTAACAAAGACTTACCGTATTTCCTTGAATAGCCGCAGGGGCGCTAATTAATTTAAAACCTCCTGTCACTCCGGCGTTTACCGGAAACCGGCGGGATGGCCGTGCATGCGGTAATTATTTTAAAACCTCTTCTCACTCCGGCGTTTACCAAAAGGAATCCGGTAAATTTAGGCGTGCGCTTTGAGTGTGATGTAAGCATACCATCATGAAAAGCACATTTAATAAAAAAAACGTTATTATGGTCTTACCTGTACTTATAAATGGAGTCCATTTGCAGCTCCTTCTGACCAAAAGCATCGATAACTTGTTTATAGAAGTCTTCCTTATTTTCTTTCTTCCGTTTTAAAAGTCTCTCTGTCTCGATGGAGATATTCCTTTAATTATTACCTCCTGCTTCGATTGAAAGTCCAGTTTAGAAAACTGTTTTATTTTAGATACCGGTATGTAATCCTCCTTGTTAAAAGTTCAGGCAGAGGCTGCATGTGTTCACTTCTTCTGCAGTACCGGAAGTCGCAAGAAGGATCACTAGCGCGGCAGCGCCCTCTACCACCAGGAGGCGGGAGTCATTTCATGACTCATACAGTATTTAACACACGCAGCTAAGGTATATTAATAAAACATAGCTGCTTACTGTTCTTTTTAGCATACTGTACCGGTATTCAATAGCTTGGACCTTAAATCCTACTGAATAGCTCTTTATCTTTTTTCCTTTGTGCGATTGTAAACTACTGAAAGCAGCTTCCTCCATTTTGAAAACGAGGACAGGTAAAGCGTCACTCGTGACGTAACGAATTTGACCCGGTGGAAGTTCTAGCCATATGCTAAATATTTAGCGAAACGAGTTTGACCCGGCGAAAATTATAGACATGCGATAATAAAATGAATATGTTGCAAAACGAATTTGATCCGGCGTCAATAATGAACCGGCGATAAGGCCAAGCATGCGTTAATTATTTTGAGAAACGAGTTTGACCCGGCAGTAATTCTAGACGTGCGAATACTATATTCGGTAATTTAGAGTTATTTGGACACTAGGGGAACATATTCTAAGTAAGAAAGACTTAATTTATAGTTATTTGGACACTAGGGGAACATATTCTAAGTAACAAAGACTTAATTTAGAGTCATTTGGACACTAGGGGAACATATTCTAAGTAACAAAGACTTTATTTAGAGTTATTTGGTTAGGGTATATTACCTACTATCACCTCAAAAATGTAAAAAGACTTAGAGGGCTCATGTCAGCTCAAGACTTAGAAAAACTTGTACATGCCTTTATTACCAGTAGGCTAGACTATTGTAATGGTCTCCTTGCAGGTCTTCCCAAAAAAACTGTCAGGCAGCTACAGCTTGTTCAGAACGCTGCTGCTAGAGTTCTAACAAAGACCAAAAAATGTGAGCACATTACACCAATTCTTAAATCCTTACATTGGCTCCCTGTACATCAGAGAATAGATTTCAAAATCCTCCTGCTCACATATAAATCACTACATGGTCTAGGGCCCAAGTATATCACTGATATGCTCCCACTATATACGCCCTCTAGATCACTAAGATCTTCTGAGACCAATCTGTTAGCGGTTCCAAGAGTAAACTCAAATCAAGGGAGATCATCATTCAGTCACTATGCAACACATAGCTGGAATAAACTTCCTGAAGATGTCAGACTCTCCCCAACTCTCACTACTTTTAAAACTAGACTGAAGACTTTTATGTTCACCTTAGCTTTCAGCTAAATCTTTTAATCTTTTAACTTTTAACGTCTGCACTGTTTTTATTTTTATTGTCTGCATTTTAATTTTGCTTTTATTTTCTTTCATTTCACTTTGTTGTCTGTGAAGCACTTTGAGTCTGCCTTGTGTATGAAAAGCGCTATACAAATAAAGTTGCCTTGCCTTGCCTTGCCTAGGGTTAGGGCCAGGGTTAGAGGGTTAGGGTTATAATAAGGCCGTGCCTAATAAGGCATTAATAAGTACTTAATGACTAGTTAAGAGCCAATATGTTACTAATTTGCATGTTAATAAGCAACTAATTAATGGTGAATATGTTCCCCATACTAAAGTGTTACCATGTTTTTTTACTGGTGCACAAATTGAACCGTGCATGAACATCACCTTGTTCAAAGAACAAAACCAACACAGTGCATAAACTCACAACAAATTACACACCTGCAAATCAGTCTGACTTCTGCTGTTGCCGTATCCGTAATACGCCGATGGGGAGAAGTTTTTATTTACACGATGAGTCGGGTGTGTTTTGACCTCCGCCGAACCCCTGAGGCCGACTCACCGAACCCCTAGGGTTCAATCGAACCCATGTTAAGAACCACTGGTATAGATATTATTATTATTTAGTTCACGGCAGTCATGCAGGATGTAGCGTGCAGTGTGAAGCTTGTATGGTTGACTTTGGAGTACTTGACAAATGTAATGTTAGACGTGATGGTGAGACAGACAGATGTACATATTTTCCACAGAAAAGTACCTTAAGTTGTTCTTTTTATTATTCTTTTTTAATTATAGTATTTAAGATAACATGATTGCCTTATGAGTTAATTTATGTATTCTAGCTATGAGACCTTATTGACACTAAAGCTCTGCTTAAATCACTGTCTAGGAACAGAACCCATTCATAACCCGAGGACTATAACAAAGTACCTTTAGGACCAGTTTATATAGTTTATTATTCTTCGGTCAATCGTCAACAAAATAAACAAACAGTTGTACATTCATAAATTCAAAATGAAAATGTTGCAGACCGAAAGGGTTTAGGCTGAAGCTGAACACTAGTTTGATTTAAAACACAATTTATACAAGATTTATAAGTAGGGGATCCCGCTCCATCAATCAATCAATCAATGTTTATTTATATAGCCCTAAATCACAAGTGTCTCAAAGGGCTGAACAAGCCACGACGACATCCTCGGTTCAGAGCCCACAAAAGGGCATGGAAAAACTCACAACCCAGTGGGATGTCAATGTGAATGGCTATGAGAAACCATGGAGAGGACCGCAGATGTGGGTGACCCCCCCCCCCTCTAGGGGAGACCGGATGCAATGGACGTTGAGTGGGTCTAGCATAATATTGTGAAAGTCCAGTCCATAGTGGATCTAACATAATAGTGAGAGTCCAGTCCATAGTGGGGCCAGCAGGAGACCATCCCGAGCGGAGACGGGTCAGCAGCGCAAAGATGTTCCCAACCGATGCACAGGTGAGCGGTCCACCCCGGGTCCCGACTCTGGACAGCCAGCACTTCATCCATGGCGACCGGACCTCTGCCTCCCCTCCACAAGGGAAAGGGGGGCAGAGGAGAAAAGAAAAGAAAAGGCAGATCAACTGGTCTAAAAAGGGGGGCTATTTAAAGGTTAGACTATACAAATGAGTTTTAAGATGGGACTTAAATGCTTCTACTGAGGTAGCATCTCTAACTGTTACCGGGAGGGCATTCCATAGTACTGGAGCCCCAATAGAAAACTCTTTATAGCCCGCAGACTTTTTTTGGGCTCTGGGAATCACTAATAAGCCGGAGTTCTTTGAACGCAGATTTCTTTCTTTCTATCCATCTCTACTTTAGTTTGGGTGTCCTTGGCCTGGACAACGTTGAGAACCCCTGATCTCGACCACGAGGAAGTGTGTTAAATGTAGATTGGAATAATCATAGGTGCCTTTTTAACGATACTTTCTGTCTCTTCAAACACAGAAGAAAGCACTGCTCATTTTAACAGATGGTCTTTGTATTGTGCTGTTGTTTGAGTTTAGAACAACATCCCAGTGTTCAGTCCCGCGCTGACAGACGGCTCTCTGGGTGACATGTTATACTTCCACTCCTATAAGAACCCCGGCCTTGTGCTGGACATCGTGGAAGGTAAATGTCCACATATACATGTACAATCTTTCTGTTAGCAATTGAGGGACTTCTCTAAATGTGTTTCTGTTCTTTTGTAGATATTCGCAAATTGAATACCCAGGCGGTGCAGGCCTACAAAACGGGAATGATCATCCTGGGTGGCGGCTTGGTCAAGCATCATATAGCCAACGCCAATCTCATGGTAACTAACGTCTTTTCCTCTCAAACAAAGAAGTAGAATGACAACAATATCAAATGTATTTACAAACAAAGAATCCTAATAATAATAATACTCACTTTTGATTGACACAGTAATTTGGCCAAATGAGGACAATTGGAGACACATGACGTGTTTTAAACAAATTGAAATGGGTCACTGTTGGATGTCTGCGTCCATCATATGTGGCCTGCTGCATCGACTTCTTGTTCAGAACTCAGCAGGCTATGGCAATGTACTTTTTTTTTCTTGTGTGCATAAAAGCTTGCACCATGCTGCTTTTTTAACCTTTTGGTAAGCCTCTGCTTGAGCGAGTGTGCATCAGTTTGTGGTCGTTACAGATCCCCTCTTACTACTGCCACTAGACCAGTGGTCCCCATACCCAATCTCAGACATTATAGTTATTTAATGCTATTTGTTATGTACAAAACCCAAACCAGTGAAGTTGGCATGTTGTGTAATTCGTAAATAAAAACAGAATACAATGATTTGCAAATCCTTTTCAACTTATATTCAATTAAATAGACTGCAAAGACAAGATATTTAATGTTCCAACTGAGAAACGTAATTTATTTTGCAAATAATAATTAACTTAGAATTTAATGGCAGCAACACATTGCAAAAAAGTTGGCACAGGGAATTTTTACCACTGTGTTACATGGCCTTTCCTTTTAACAACACTCAGTAAACGTTTTGGAACTGAGGAGACCAATTTTTGAAGCTTTTCAGGTGAAATTATTTCCCATTCTTGCTTGATGTACAGCTTAAGTTGTTCAACAGTCCGGGGGTCTCTGTTGTGGTATTTTAGGCTTCATAATGCGCCACACATTTTCAATGGGAGACAGGTCTTGACTACAGGCAGGCCAGTCTAGTACCCGCAATCTTTTACTACAAAGCCACGCTGTTGTAACACGTGGCTTGGCTTTGTTTTGCTGAAATAAGCAGGGGCGTCCATGATAACGTTGCTTGGATGGCAACATATGTTGCTCCAAAACCTGTATGTACCTTTCAGCATTAATGGTGCCTTCACAGATGTGTAAGTTACCCATGCCTTGGGCACTAATACACCCCCATACCATCACAGATGCTGGCTTTTGAACTTTGCACCTAGAAAAATCCGGATGGTTCTTTTCCTCTTTGTTCCGGAGGACACACCATCCAAAAACAATTTGAAATGTGGACTTGTCAGACCACAGAACACTTTTCCACTTTGGATCAGTCCATCTTAGATGAGCTCGGGCCTAGCGAAGCCGGCGGTGTTTCTGGGTGTTGTTGATAAATGGCTCTGGCTTTGCATAGTAGAATAGAATAGAATATACTTTATTGTCATTATATTTGCATATAACGAGATTAAGGACTCCAACTTAAGGTGCGGTAGTGGAAACAAATATGGAATAAAAAAAAATCACATAAGTAATAAAGATAAATAATGAGAATTGAAATAAACAGACTACTATCAAATAAAAACAACAAGCAATCCGGTACAATATACAAAACAATATACAAAAACTGTACAATATACAGAACAAAACAAGAGTACTGGAGTAATAAAGTAATGACAATCAGTGCCAGACGTATTGCACTCGAAGGGTAATATTGCACAGTAGGGTATTGGGGTAGGATATTGTAGAGGGGTGAATAAGTTATTACCGGTATAAGTTTGAGTTCAGGATGGTGACAGCTGCGGGAAAGAAGCTGTCTCTGAGCCTGTTTGATCTGGTAGCGCCTGCCCGATGGTAGCAGGTCGAACAGGTGAAACCAGGGTGTGTGCTGTCCTTGGGAAGGTTTTTTGCTCTGCTGAGGCAAAGGGGAGTTGTGTAAATCCTTCAGGGAGGGGGGGGGGGCAGCCGATGATTTATGACCCTCTGAAGTCGAGGTTTAACTTGCACTTACAGATGTAGCGACAAACTGTAGTTACTGACAGTGCTTTTCTGAAGCATTCCTGAGCCCGTGTGGTTTTTTGATTGATTGAAACTTTTATTAGTAGATTGCACAGTTCAGTACATATTCCGTACAATTGACCACTAAATGGTAACACCCGAATAAGTTTTTAAACTTGTTTAAGTCGGGGTCCACGTAAATCAATTCATGGTACAAATATATACTATCATCATAATACAGTCATTACACAAGTTAATCATCAGAGTATATACTTTTAATTATTTACATTATTTACAATCCGGGGGGTGGGATGAGGAGGGTTTGGTTGATAACACCACTTCAGTCATCAACAATTGCATCATCAGAGAAATGGGCATTGAAACAGTGTAGGTCTGACTTTGTAGGATATGTACAGCGAGCAGAGAACATAGTGAGTTCAGATAGCATAAGAACAAGTATACACAATAGAAATACATTAGATTATTTACATTTGGTTATTTACAATCAGGGGAGGTGGGATGTGGAGGGGGGATGTGTTAGTCAAGGGTTGTAGTTGCCTGGAGGTGTTGTTTTAGTGCGGTTTTGAAGGAGGATAGAGATGCACTTTCTTTTACACCTGTTGGGAGTGCATTCATATTGATGTGGCATAGAAGGAGAATGAGTTAAGACCTTTGTTACATCGGAATCTGGGTTTAACGTGGTTTGTGGAGCTCCCCCTGGTGTTGTGGTTATGGCGGTCATTTACGTTATGGAAGTAGTTTGACATGTACTTCGGTAACAGGGAGGTGTAGCGGATTTTATAGACTAGGCTCAGTGCAAGTTGTTTTACTCGGTCCTCCACCCCGAGCCAGCCCACTTTGGAGAAGTGGTTTGGAGTGAGGTGTGATCTGGGGTGGAGGTCTAGAAGTAACCTGACTAGCTTGTTCTGGGATGTTTGGAGTCTAGATTTGAGGGTTTTGGAGGTGCTGGTGTACCAGGAGGTGCATGCGTAATCGAAAAAGGGTTGAACGAGAGTTCCCGCTAGAATCTTCATGATGCTTTTGTTGACCAGAGAGGAGATTCTGTAGAGAAATCTCGTTCGTTGGTTGACCTTTCTGATTACCTTGGTTGCCATTTTATCACAGGAAAGATTAGCCTCTAGAATGGAACCTAGGTAGGTTACCTCATCTTTCCTGGTGATAACAATGTCACCCACTTTTGTAGTGAAGTCACTGACTTTCTTAAGATAGATTTGGGACCCAAATAGGATGGATTCCGTTTTACCTAAGTGTATGGATAGTTTATTGTCAGCGAGCCAGGTGCAAATAAGGAGTTCAGCACTGAGGATTTTTTCACTGATATCCTTTACACACTGATGTCGCTTTTTGATGCAGTACCGCCTGAGGGATCGAAGGGTCCGTAATATCATCGCTTACGTCCAGTGATTTCTCCAGATTCTCTGAACCTTTTGATGATATTACGGACCGTGGATGGTGAAATCCCTAAATTCCTTGCAATAGGTTGAGAAATGTTGTTCTTAAACTTTTGGACAATTGTCTCACGCATTTGTTCACAAAGTGGTGACCCTCGCCCCATCCTTGTTTGTGAATGACTAAGCATTTCACGGAAGCTGCTTTTATACCCAATCATGGCACCCACCTGTTACCAATTATTCTGTGGAATGTTCCAAATAAGTGTTTGATGAGCATTCCTCAACTTTCTCAGTCTTTTGTGCCACTTGTGCCAGCTTTTTTTAAACATGTTGCAGGCATCAAATTCCGAATGAGCTAATATTTGCAAAAAATAAAATTTTCCAGTTCGAACGTTAAGTATCTTGTCTTTGCAGTCTATTCAATTGAATATAAGTTGAAAAGGATTTGCAAATCATTGTATTCTGTTTTTATATACCATTTACACAACGTGCCAACTTCACTGGTTTTAGGTTTTGTACAAAGGGGTCTTTTTGATCTTACTAAAAGTGACAAATGACAAAAGGAGATGATCCGGGCTAAAAAGGCCAGGATAAGAGGGTGAAACAAAAACCAATATCACTAGAGGAAGCCAGCGACCTGATAAAAAGTAAAAATAAAACAAAAGGAGACCACGAGGGAAAAACAGGAGGACTGAGCACTCAAATACAAAAACTAACCAGGTGGAAAAAAAGCACAGAAATAAACTCAACAAGCTGAAGGAACTGGAAGCATGCTGAATAGGCACGGAGTACAAGTAGGGACTACGTGGAAAGATCCCACAACAAACAGGTGCGTGAGGGGAGACTAAATAGGTGGAAGTCATTTGGCCACAGCTGTGCTCGTCACTCCTGCCTTCCCTTGGCAACTGGAACAGAAAAAGGCACAGGGGAGAGACTACGCCAGCAGGAGGCACCAAAACACAGATACTGTATGTAACAGAACACTCTGGGTGGAGCAACCCTTTATGGGGGCGTTCCCAGTCAAATTCTCCCATCAACTTTTGCTGCAAATTTGCATTGAATATTAACGGACAGTAAGTGTAAGGAAGTTCACATTAATGCAAACAATGGTATAGCTTACATTTTCAGCAATGAAGTAAGCCCAACTTTTTTCAAAAATTGGTATGCATTTACATAAAATTAAATGTAGTTAAATATGTTAAGAGGTTTTTTTTATACAGCCCGGTGGTTCGGGACTTTTCCCACTTGATAACCCTGACCTGCAAAGATACACACATGTTTATGAGGTTTGTCATTTTGATTATTCAGGTACAGCATATGAACACAAAAAAACCAAAACAAATGGTTTGTAATAAATATGATATTTTTTAAGGTCCCAGTTCAAGCCAGTTAACAAACCAATAGGCCAAAATTGAAATTCTTACAAGGTAGTTTATAAACACCGCTGACAGTTTTCAGTATCAATGCACTGTATTAAAACTGTCAAATATGGAAGACAAAAAAGAACAACTTGCTAAATTTCTAAGACACATTTTATAAATCACCCATTCAAAGCTCTAACTCTTTTTTATTTATTTTTTTCAGAGAAATGGTGCCGATTACAGTGTGTTTGTCAACACGGGCCAGGAGTTTGACGGCTCTGACTCTGGTGCTCGACCCGACGAGGCCGTGTCTTGGGGCAAGATCAGAACCGATGCCAAACCTGTCAAGGTACCACTGTTGATCCTTACAACATTAATGCTGTCGCTCTCTCGCTTAAATATACCGTATTTCCCGGACCATAGGGCGCACCGGATTATAAGGCGGACTGCCGATGAATGGTCTATTTTCAATCTTTTTTCATATACATTATAAGGCGCACCGGATTATAAGGCGCATTAAAGAAGTCATATTATTATTATTTTTTTTATAAATGTAAAACACTTCCTTGTGGTCTACATAACATGTAATGGTGTTTTTTTTGGTCAAAATGTTGCATAGATGATGTTTTACAGATCATCTTTAAGCCGCTTTCTGACAGTCTCTTCCGGATGCGCCGTTTTGTGGGCGGTCTTATTTACGTGGCTCACCTTCGGCAGCGTCTTCTCCCCGTCATCTTTGTTGTAGCGGTGTAGCGTGCAAGGACGGGAGTGGAAGAAGTGTCAAAAGATGGAGCTAACTGTTATAATGACATTCAGACTTTACTTCAATCAATAACAACAACGCAGGAAATGTGTCCCGTGAAAAACTGTCCGACCGAAACTCTCTAATAACTAAAGTTCCTCGGGTGAATAATGTAAACTCACTACACCGGTATGTTTTAGCGCTTTCATGGCGAGTTTACTGACAGATATAAATAAGAACTTTACACTACTTTATATTAGAAATGGCAACAGTGGAGGATGAATGTCCCATAACAAGAAGATAGCGAAAAAGAACAAGCTTATGGACTACGTCGTCTCCACGGACTACAAAGGCGGCCTCGTGCAAATTTTCAGGATTCATGCAGATCCCAAATACAGATCAGCAGGTACCAGAAGGTAAGAAAAGTTGCCTTTGCATAATATTGCGAAACAAAACGACAGATAATGTCTTACCTTATACACACCTTAATAATACTCCTATGTCGAATGCGCCGACAATCCATCAAGCGGTGCGGCTTCATAGCTTACCAAAGTCGTACTAAAACATTTTGATAGATTTTTGAGCGCCGTGTGTAATGTTCTATATTTTCAATGGACTATATGAAATGTTGGTGTTGTTTACTTGAGTCATATTGCCATCATAGTGCAGTCTACATGTATCTCTTATGTTTGACTGCCATCTACTGGTCACACTTATCATTACACCATGTACCAAATAAATTTGCTTCGAGGTCGGTAAGCAAAACCAGAATTATACCGTACATTAGGCGCACCGGGCTATAAGGCGCACTGTCGAGTTTTGAGGAAAAAAAAGGATTTTAAGTGCGCCTTATAGTCCGGAAAATACGGTACTCCAGATTCTGCTTTGCCATTTGTTCACTAATGTATACTAAAGGCCATTTTTTTTAGAGAATATAATACAGTTAAACTTCACTCCCCGCTACTTTAAGAGCTAAACTGGACAGTGGCTTGGCAGCTTGGGCTTTTGGCCTACTGGCTATCGCTGTTTATCCCCCCGTAGGACACGGGTCCGACCCCTGGCCGGGTGCAGGGCTGGACGAAATGATACATAAACAAAATAGCTATAATTTTCCCTTGAAACTGTTTTTTTTCTCTGTTTTTTTTTCTCAAGCTGCTGCGCCTTCTCTGAAGTCACCTGCCTCACCCCTATTACTTTAAGCCAGTGTTTTTCAACCACTGTGCCGCGGCACACTAGTGTGCCGTGAGATACAGTCCGGTGTGCCGTGGGAGATTATCTAATTTCACCTATTTGGGTGAAAAATATTTTTTGCAAACCAGTAATTATAGTCCGCAAATTATGTGTTGTTGTTGAGTGGTCGGTGCTGTCTAGAGCTCGGCAGAGTAACCATGTAATACTCCTCCATATCAGTAGGTGGCAGCCGGTAGCTAATTGCTTTGTAGATGTCGGAAACAGCGGGAGGCAGTGTGCAGGTAAAAAGGTGTCTAGACAATAAACAAAAGGTGAGTGCCCCTAAGAAAAGGCATTGAAAGTTAGGGAAGGCAATGCAGAACAAAACTAAAACTGAACTGGCTACAAAGTAAACAAAAACAGAATGCTGGACGACAGCAAAGACTTACTGTGGAGCAAAGACTGCATCCACAATGTACATCCGAACATGACATGACAATCAACAATGTCCCCACAAAGAAGGATAAAAACAACTGTAATATTCTTGATTGCCAAAACAAAGTAGATGTGGAAATATCCCTCAAAGTAAGATATGAAACTGCTACAGGAAAACACCAAAAAAAGAGAAAAAGCCACCAAAATAAAAGCGCAAGACAAGAACTAAAACACTACACACAGGAAAACAGCAAAAAACTCAAAATAAGTCAGGGCCTGATGTGACAGGTGGTGACAGTACACCTACTTTGAAACAAGAGCTATAGTGATGCATGCTTGGTTATGGTTTAAAGTCATATCCAACAATTGCGACAACGACTTTTTACTGTCAACTGAGTTTCGTTTTTTAATGATTTCTGTTGGTGGTGTGCCTCCGGATTTTTTCAACGCCAAAAATGTGCCTCAGCTCAAAAAAGGTTGAAAAACACTGCTTTAAGCATCACTCCGAGGCCTCAATGTTAGGTAGCTATTGAGAGTACAAGGTTGTCCACGGTATAAAATGTTCTTTGGAGATTTTGTTTAATTTTGGAAATTGTTCTACCAATGGTTTCAAACCAATTGTACACAAGTCAATATGCAAAGTAACTGAATAGCATTAGTGCTGGCATCAGTATGCAATGCGTTCATTTGGCCTGCAGAGGGCGTCAAATGTACAAATGACAACCAAACACAGGGTTACTTTGCTGCGGAAGATTGGAATAAAAATGTATAATTTAATTATGTTATGAAAGTGTCATTTTGTTGTGTATTTTCCAGGTGTACGCTGATGCCTCCTTGGTGTTCCCTCTGATTATGGCCGAGACCTTTGCGCTCCATGCTGACAAGCTGACCGCCGGCAGGAAAACGGAGTGAATGGACCGTTAGCAAACAGGCGCCCGGGACTTTGTCTTATTAAAGACACCCGTCAAACACTTTCCTCCTGCTTAAGGCCAGGTAAACCTTTCACCACCGCAGCATTCCCGCGCTGCCGTGTAGAAACGAGACCATGTGGTGTTGCTTAGCTGGACGCGGACAATATTTGCTTGTTACAACAAGTAGTTTTACTCTTATTCAGATAGCAGAAAAAACAAAATCATATGCTGCAGCACGCATCAGAGGCGCTTGGGAATGGGGCAACTAATTTTAAGTTTTTAAACCTCCGTGGGGGCTTTTCTATGTTATCTAAAGCAGTGGTCCCCAACCACCGGGCCGCGGACCGGTACCGGGCCGCACAAGAAATAAAAAAAAAAAAAAAAGTTTTTTTATTTTTATTTAAATTAAATCAATATAAAAAACACGATGATATTCATATTGTGTATGTGTATGTCAATATAGATCAATACAGTCTGCAGGGATACAGTGCGAAAGCACACATGATTGTATTTCTTTATGAGAAAAAAAATAATAAATCCCCCCCCCCCCCCACCCCCCCGGTCCGTGGGACAAATTTTCAAGCGTTGACCGGTCCCCAGCTACAAAAAGTTTGGGGACCACTGATCTAAAGCATAAAATCACAATGCAAGATTGTTGTATTTTTCTGTCATGGTTGAAAAGTAAATTGGCCCAATTCAGAAGACGTCATGAGTCATGCATGGAATTCTTTATTTCACACAATTTGGAATAGTATTACATGTATGACTCATATTTAAAGAATATTTTTATTTTGCTATATACTTCCACTGAGGTTTTTATAGTCTTGATGGTCTTGAGTATTTGATGGGAAGATACAACAACTATTTACCTAATTATGATTACGTTTTGTGGAGGGATATGCAAATTTGATTTTATTTAATTAATCAATCAAAGTTTACTTAATCAGGGCTGTTGGTGGGGCTACGGGTTTATTTTTTTCACTTTTAATATTAAGGCATTTATTTATATATTGCATGAACCATAATGAGAAAATATGTAGCAGCATCTATACTTTTGACTTTGGATTTAAAGTGTTGGACAAATTCTGCTATTTTTCAACCGTATCCGTTTTTTTCTTTTGGGATTTAAACTTTCTGTTTAAACAAAAAAGGGGGGCGACTCGCTCAGCTGGAATTCACAACTCGGAGCACCTATGTTCACTTTGAATGTTTACATTTTCAGCCCCCAGACATAATACAGCTACTCTGAACTCCTTTTCCTCTCTCTTGCTCGTTGCAAACAACCGCATAATCAAGTCATGGTAATGATGACATTTCCCATCGTGATAAATCAGTCTGCTGTTGTGGCAGTAATATTTCCTGTCTCTAATCACGTTTCCCGTATCCTCATGTTGTTTTCATAACCTACTTATAGTTTCTATTTACGTTATTTTTTTAAATAAGGGGGAATTTAATGCTACGTTTACCGAAAGCCTAATTTTCCCCAATCCTGTGGTGAATGTTTTTTAGCTTTTTTTGGAAACGAGGAGTGGAATAGGAACTACGACAGTCAACTTTCCCAAAACCTGAGCCCTAGAGTAAATGCGGCACACACGCACAATTTGGGTGTTTCTTTCCCACACACAACGGCTTTTCCAGTCAAGCCATTTCCTATGGATTGAGTGCACATTTTTTCCCAATGCAGTGATGCTAGGTCAGATATGTTTAGCAATGGAATATAAATACATTAGGGGAGGTCAGAATTGCTTTGGAAACTCTCTTTGGGACAATATTCACATTGGGGCGGCAGGCTCAGAGTGGCCGTCTTGTAACTGGACGGTTACTGGCTAGATCCCGGTCTGGCGAGCTCATGTTGAGGTGTCCTTAAACAAGACACAGAATCCTAACTGCTTCTGATGGGTCGTGGTTAGCGCCTTGCATGGCAGCTCTCGCCATCACTATTCCACAATTTTGTTGTTCTTAATGTGCACTGACAATAAAAAGCATTGTCTTCTATTCTATTCAGAAGTACTTTTCTGTTCTTACACAAAAAAGGTTCCACCTGCAGGACAAATTTGAACTAAAGATGAATATGCTCTTATAACACAGAAAGTCCTGACTTGGGTCTGAATTGTTACGATTCCACATACGTCCTCGACTTGTCAGGAGTTCAAACTGATGCCAGTGACCGGTCAAACCACTTTAAAGGTGACCTATGATCAATTTACTCTTTTCTGACCCTATAAATGTTGTTACGACGTTGGATATTTGTATCAAACAATGGTCAAATCATAAGGTTTGTGCATTTTGGCATGAACCAGCACGCAGTTTTGGATGCCTCTCTTTGCAGGGTTTTACAGTCTGGTAACCTTGTGACATCACAGCGAGGTGGACGTACCTATTTGGACGCTATTCAAGCTCTCAGCCTGAGGGGGGTGAACTCATCCACCTCTGCATCAGGCTATGAGAAAACACAAAAAAGGTATAAAGTATTTTCATCTAACCTTGGCGTCTGCATAATAACACCAACATGCAGTAAGTGCTGCTAAAAACAACTTTTTTACGCAGTCTCTTAATCGATCGACGAGTGTGCCAAAAATATTGGCACCCCTGCATTTCTGTCAGATAGTGCACCACTTCTCCCAGAAAATTGTCGAAATTACAAATGCTTTGGTAATTACATGTTTATTTATTTTGTTTACCTTGGAACAACACAAAAAAAAAAAAGCCAAATGTGGTATTATTTTACACAAAACTCCAAAAATGGACTGGACAAAATTATTGGCACCTTTTCAAAATTGTAAGAAATAGTTGTCCGGTGGCCATGGATGAAGTGCTGGCTGTCCAGAGTCGGGATCTGGGGTGGACCGCTCGCCTGTGCATCGGTTGGGGACATCTCTGCGCTGCTGACCTGTCTCCGCTCGGGATGGTCTCCCTGCTGGCCCCACTATGGACTGGACTCTCACTATTATGTTAGATCCACTATGGACTGGACTCTCACTATTATGTTAGATCCACTATGGACTGGACTCTCACTATTATGTTAGATCCACTATGGACTGGACTCTCACTATTATGTTAGATCCACTATGGACTGGACTCTCACTATTATGTTAGATCCACTATGGACTGGAGTCTCACTATTATGTTAGATCCACTATGGACTGGACTCTCACTATTATGTTAGGTCCACTATGGACTGGACTCTCACTATTATGTTAGATCCACTATGGACTGGACTCTCACTATTATGTTAGATCCACTATGGACTGGACTCTCACTATTATGTTAGGTCCACTATGGACTGGACTCTCACTATTATGTTAGATCCACTATGGACTGGACTCTCGCTATTATGTTAGATCCACTATGGACTGGACTCTCGCTATTATGTTAGATCCACTATGGACTGGACTCTCACTATTATGTTAGATCCACTATGGACTGGACTCTCACTATTATGTTAGATCCACTATGGACTGGACTTTCACTATTATGTTAGATCCACTATGGACTGGACTTTCACTATTATGTTAGGTCCACTATGGACTGGACTGTCACTATTATGTTAGATCCACTATGGACTGGACTCTCGCTATTATGTTAGATCCACTATGGACTGGACTCTCGCTATTATGTTAGATCCACTATGGACTGGACTCTCGCTATTATGTTAGATCCACTATGGACTGGACTCTCACTATTATGTTAGATCCACTATGGACTGGACTCTCACTATTATGTTAGATCCACTATGGACTGGACTTTCACAATATTATGCTAGACCCACTCGACGTCCATTGCATCCGGTCTCCCCACATCTGCGGTCCTCTCCAAGGTTTCTCATAGTCATTCATATTGTCATCCCACTGGGTTGTGAGTTTTTCCTTGCCCTTATGTGGGCTCTGAACCGAGGATGTCGTTGTGGCTTGTGCAGCCCTTTGAGACACTTGTGATTTAGGGCTATATAAATAAACATTGAGTTGTATTTTAAGCATGTGATGCTCCTTTAATTTTTAATTAAACTCACCTACAGCAAGAACCCGGGGCTGGCAATATAAAAATCGCACTATATTGCTAGTTAAAATGAAGAAAGGTTGACTCAACCTTCGTGTTGTGTGTACCACACGGAGCATGGAGAAAAGAAAGAAGGGCAAAGAACTCTCAGAAGATTTGAGAACCAAGATTGTGGAAAAGCATGGCCATGAATTGATTAAGGTGGACCCCGACTTAAACAAGTTGAAAAACTTATTCGTGTGTTACCATTTAGTGGTCAGTTGTACGGAATATGTACTGTACTGTGCAATCTACTAATCAATCAATCTCAAGGCTACACATCCATCACCAGAGATCTAAACTTTTTATTTTATTTTTTATTATTATATTTTTTTAAAATTACAAATTAAAGGAGCATCACATGCTTAGAATACAACTATTTCTTACAATTTTAAAAAGGTGCCAATAATTTTGTCCAGTCCTTTTTTGGAGTTCTGTGTAAAATAATATCAGATTTGGCTTTTTGTTTTTTTTTTGTGTGTTCCAATGCAAACAAAATAAATAAACATGTGAATACAGAAGCATTTGTGATTTCAACAATTTTCGGGGAGAAATGGTGCATTATTTGACAGAAATGCAGGGGTGACTGTACCTAATAGTGTGACCGGGTGAATCTTCTATATCATGTTTATTAAAGGCCTACTGAAATGATTTTTTTTTATTTAAACGGAAATAGCAGATCCATTCTATGTGTCATACTTGATCATTTCGCGATATTGCCATATTTTTGCTGAAAGGATTTAGTAGAGAAAATCGACGATAAAGTTTGCAACTTTTGCTCGCTGATAAAAAAAAAGCCTTGCTTGTACCGGAAGTAGCGTGACGTCACAGGAGCTAGTATTCCTCACAATTCCCCATTGTTTACAATGGAGCGAGAGAGATTCGGACCGAGAAAGTGATGATTACCCCATTAATTTGAGCGAGGATGAAAGATTCGTAGATGAGGAACGTTACAGTGAAGGACTAGAGAGGCAGTGATGGACGTATCTTTTTTCGCTCTGACGGTAACTTAGGTACAAGCTGGCTCATTGGATTCCACACTTTCTCCTTTTTTTATTGTGGATCACGGATTTGTATTTTAAACCACCTCGGATACTATATCCTCTTGAAAATGAGAGTCGAGAACGCGAAATGGACATTCAGTGCCTTTTATCTCCACGACAATACATCGGCGAAATGCTTTAGCTACGAGCTAACGTGATAGCATCGTGCTTTAACTGCATATAGAAACAAAAAAAATAAACCCCTCACTGGAAGGATAGATAGAAAATCAACAATACTATTAAACCGTGGACATGTAAATACACGGTTAATGCTTTCCAGGCTGGCGAAGGTTAACAATGCTGTGCTAACGACGCCATTGAAGCTAACTTAGCAACCGGACCGCACAGAGCTATGCTAAAAACATTAGCTCTCCACCTACGCCAGCCAGCCCTCATCAACACTCGTGCTCACCTGCGTTCCAGCGATCGGCAGAAGGACGAAGGACTTCACCCGATGCGTTTGGCGGCCCGGAGACGTAGGAAGTCAAGGTGAGGTCGGCGGCTAGCGCGGCTAGCTCGGCTAGCGCGGCTAGCGCGGCTAGCGCGGCTAGCGCGGCTAGCGCGGCTAGCGCTCCAACAAAGTCCTCCTGGTTGTGTTGCTGTAGTCCGCTGCTAATACCCACCTACAACTGTCTTCTTTGCAGCCTTCATTGTTCATTAAACAAATTGCAAAAGATGTCCAGAATACTGTGGAATTATGAAATGAAAAGAGAGCTTTTTGTATAGGATTCTACGGGGTACCATAACTTCCGTTACTCTGACTTCGTCACGCGCATACGTCATCATACCGCGACGTTTCAGCCGGATATTTCCCGGGAAATTTTAAATCTCACTTTATAAGTTAACCCGGCCGTATTGGCATGTGTTGCAATGTTAAGATTTCATCATTGATATATAAACTATCAGACTGCGTGGTCGGTAGTAGTGGCTTTCAGTAGGCCTTTAAGTTTATTTTTGATCGTGTCGGGAAAGAAAATAGCGATGACGACGTTAGGATATATAATTAAACGGTGTACACTTTCAGAAAAATGATGATACTTGTAGAGAGTGTGGGGCGTGGTTTCATTTGCAATCTGGGAACACACCCAGAATCTTACATCTTGCAGACAGGCTTTAAAAAACAGCTTTAAATGTTTTTTTAATTTTTTTTTTAAAACCAAATAGCGATACATATGCAGATGTACAGCAAGTTGGTTTGTAACATCTTTAATGTACAACATGCGTTCTTTAACTTTACACTCTACATGTATTTAAAGCGCAGCTAAATGTTCTCACCTTTCCAGCGTGTAACCTCTTTCACGTCTCCCTCTCTGCTGTTTGTCTTATCAGTGTGTATGTAACGCCCATCCCCCTTGCTTTATGCCGCCACTCAGTCGCAACATCCTGTAATTGACAGCTGACTAATCAAGTGCTGATGTAACAGGAAGCGGCGGCTCCCGACCGACACATCACTACTGCGGACTGGAAATTCTAATGCTAACAAAGCAATGTGCGTTTGAGCGTTTTAACCTTCGAGTCGACCTATTTTAAAAGTACGTTCAAAACGGACACGCTCAAAACATTTTTTATGAGTAAGTCATATTTTTTTTTATTACTTTCAATGCATTAAATTCTTTAACCTATTCATAGATGTAGTTTTTTTTTTAATATATAATTTTTATTTGTTTTTAGTGCTCTTTTTGTGAAAACAAAACATTTTTAGGATGGAAAAAACACGAAAGATGCATAATTTCCCAAAACAAGTTCCAAAGTGAAATACGTGTGACAAGGCAATCGCAGCCTTTAATAGGTCAATAATTTGAAAAACACTGATTTCGATGCCTTAATAATATTTTTTCCAAAAAACGTACACTATCCATCCTGAACCAAAAAACGAACGCACTCAAAAACACATTTAAAAAAGTGTTAAGTCGTATATTAAATTAAATAAAAAACTTTCAGCTGATTGCATTTTTTCAACAGCTTCAGACCTATCCACAGATATAACGTTTTTATATATTTGTAATTTTTTCTTTTTATATTTTTGCTCTTTGTAAAAAAACCAAACAAAAACATTTTATAATGGGAAAAACACAATATATGCAATTTTTTTCAAAAATGAGTCTTAAAGTGGAATATGTGAGAGAAGGCAATCACAGCCTTTAATAGGTAAATAATCATTTAAAAAACACTGATTTTGATGTCTTAATGACAGTTTTTAAAAAAAACTTACACTATCCCTCGTTAACCAAAAAACGGACCCACTCAAAAATGCGTTATAAGTCGAATATTAAATAAAAAATAAAAACATTTTCAGCGGATTACATTTTTTCAACAGCTTCAGATCTGTCCGCACATATAAAGTTTGTATATATTTGTAATGTTATTTTGTTTAATGTCATTGCTCTTTTTGTAAAAAAAATAAGCAAAAACAATTTTTTTTATTATGTGAAAAACACAAAATATGCAATTTTTTTCAAAAATGAGTCTTAAAGTGGAATTATAAAATGAGTCTTAAAGTGGACATTATAAAAAAAAAAAAAAAAAAGTGGAATACTTGGGATGAGGTAATTACAGCCTTTTAATAGGGCAATAATTCATAGCAACACTAATTTTGATGCATTATTATTATGACAGTTGAGACAAGGCAATCACAGCCTTTAATAGGTCAATAATAATTTAAAAAACACTGATTTTGATGTCTTAATAATGACATTTTTTTTCAAAAAACTTGCACTATCCCTCTTTTACCAAAAAACGGACCCATTCAAAAAAGCGTTAAGTCGAATATTAAATTAAAACATTTTTTTTTTTCAGTGGATTACATTTTTTCAACAGCTTCAGACCTATCCACAGATATGAAGTTTGTATATATTTGTAATGGGTTTTTAAAAAATGTTTTTGCTCTTTTTGTAAAAAAAAAAAACTAAGCAAAAACAATTTTTTATTATGGGAAAAACACAAAATTTGCAATTTTTTTCAAAAATGAGTCTTAAAGTGGAATACTTGGGATGAGGTAATTACAGCCTTTAGTAGGGCAATAATTCATAGCAACACTAATTTTGATGCATTATTATTTTGACAGTTGAGACCAGGCAATCACAGCCTTTAATAGGTCAATAATGATTGAAAAAATACTGATTTTGATGTCTTAATAACAGTTTTTTCCAAAAACTTACACTATCCCTCCTTAACCAAAAAACGGACCCACTCAAAAAAGCGTTATAAGTCTAATATTAAATTAAAAATTTTAAAAAAAGTTTTCAGCGGATTACATTTTTTCAACAGCTTCAGACCTATCCACACACATAAAGTTTGTATATATTTGTAATGTTTTTTTTAATTTTTATGTTTTTACTCTTTTTTTGTAAAAAAAAAACTAAGCAAAAACACATTTTTTTTAATTATGGGAAAAACACAAAATTTGCAATTTTTTTTCAAAAATGAGTCTTAAAGTGGAATACTTGGGATGAGGTAATTACAGCCTTTAATAGGGCAATAATTCATAGCAACACTAATTTTGATGCATTATTATTTTGACAGTTGAGACAAGGCAACCACAGCCTTTAATAGGCCAATAATCATTTAAAAAAACCCACAGATTTTGATGTCTTAATAATGACATTTTTTTCCAAAAACTTACACTATCCCTCCTTAACCAAAAAATGGACCCACTCAAAAAAGCGTTATAAGTCGAATATTAAATTAAAAATTAAAAAAAAAGTTTTCAGCGGATTACAGTTTTTCAACAGCTTCAGACCCATCCACACATATAAAGTTTGTATATATTTGTAATGTTTTAAAAAAATATATTTTGTGGCTCTTTTTGTAAAAAAAAAAAAACTAAGCAAAAACAAAAAAAAAATGTATTATGGGAAAAACAAAATATGCAATTAAAAAAAAAAAGTTTTAAAGTGGAATACTTGGGATGAGGTAATTACAGCCTTTAATAGGGCAATAATTCATAGCAGAACTAATTTTGATGCATTATTATTTTGACAGTTGAGACAAGGCAATCACAGCCTTTAATATGTCAATAATCATTAAAAAAACCCCCACAGATTTTGATGTCTTAGTAATGACATTTTTTTCCAAAAACTTACACTATCCCTCCTTAACCAAAAAACGGACCCACTCAAAAAAGCGTTATAAGTCGAATATTAAATAAAAAATGTCAAAAATTTCAGCGGATGACATTTTTTCAACAGCTTCAGACCTATCCACACATATAAAGTTTGTAATGTGGTTTTTTTTGTAATGTTTTTGCTCTTTTTGTAAAAAAAAACTAGGCAAAAACAAAAAAAATGTATTATGGAAAAACAAAAAATATGCAATTTTTTTTTTCAAAAATGAGTCTTAAAGTGGAATACTTGGGATGAGGCAATTACTGCCTTTAATAGGGCAATAATTCATAGCAACAGTAATTTTGATGCATTATTATGTTGACAGTTTTTTCCCCCCCAAAACTCACAGTATCCCTCCTAAGTGTATATATAGTAAATGAATATCTCCTATTTGGAATAACTTCACAAAAAGTGTCATGATGCCATTTTAATGTTAAACTTGTTCTAAACTATGTGGCCAAACGTCAGCCTTCTAACTTTTTAAATTTAACCGATTTGTTGAAGATTCAATAAAAAAGGCAGAATGTTTTATTTTTTGTTCAAACGTCACTCAAGGGTTAATATGTGCAGAAACTCAATAAAAAAAAGCAACATGTGCATATTTAGTTTTTATTGAACATGCTACATTGAAGGGCATCACCTGTTTACACATACACCATTTAACAAGTCTGAAAAGGACTAGGAAGAAGCAGAGTTTATTCAGTTCTTCCCCTTTTTTCAGCAGTGACAATTTGTTCACTTCCTTAATTCAACATGTACCAGATTAACATTTACATGTTTTAATTTATTTTTAGTTGTAAAAGAAACCGCTAAAAGTCTAGTGGTAAAGTCAATACGGTTTTAGATAGCTTAAACAATATAAAAAAATAAATAAAAATGAATAAGATGCGTAAGAAATGTATTAATAAAAGCTTAAATAAACTGCGGGGAATAAGATACAATTCCCCTTTTTTCAGCAGTGACAAATAATTTGTTCACTTCCTTAATTCAACATGTACCAGATTAACATTTACATGTTTTAATTTTTTTTTAGTTGTAAAAGAAACAGCTAAAAGTCTAGTGGTAAAGTCAATACAGTTTTAGATAGCTTAAACAATATAAAAAAAATAATAAAAATGAATAAGATGCATAAGAAATGTATTAATAAAAGCTTAAATAAACTGCAGGGAATAAGATACAAAACATTTGTTGAATAATTAAAAAAATTGAGAAAAAATACGTACACTGCAAAAAGTCAAGTGTTCAAAAACATGAAAAAAAATTACAAAAATGAGGGGTATTTTATTTGAACTAAGCAAAATTATCTGCCAATAGAACAAGAAAATTCGGCTTGTCAAGACTTTCCAAAACAAGTAAAATGAGCTAACCTCAATGAACCCAAAAATACCTTATAATAAGTATATTCTCACTAATAACAAGTGCACTTTTCTTGGTAGAGAAAAAAAAGACCGTTTTGCTCAATATGTTATATTCTTAAATGAAGTAAATGCTAGTGCCATTATCTTGACATAATGATATGCGCTTGGCATCATGATTTTTTTTTTTCATGCTTGAAGTAATTTATTATTACTTTAAAAAAGTAGTTTCATACTTGTGAGTGTTGATGACACAGCTTTGCATCAGTTGATATTCTAGTGTCAAGCATGTTTTACTCAATATAGGTCATCAAATCTCAGCAACATGCTGTAATATCTTACTGAGATCATTTAGGACCAAAACACTTAAAACAAGTAAAACACTGTAACATAAAATCTGCTTAGTGAAAAGAATTATCTTATCAGACAGAAAATAAGCAAAAAATCACCCTTATTTGAGATATTTCATCTTACTTAGATTTCAGTTTTTGCAGTGTACTAAGTGTATGGACACACACTTTATTTGAGCCGGATACAGTTGGGGGGGGATCTGATAGTAATCCGTAATCAGTTGTGAACGTGAGCCATATTCATGCTATGATAATGTGTGACGTCTGCAGACTATGTTCACACTGCCTCCTCCCTCTTATCTGTGGGATGTGCGCTGCTATCAAAAAGGCAATTGTCTTGCTGTTTACCTGTTAGGTTACCATGGGAACCAACACATTGCCCATTGGCAGGTAGGCCAGTGTATGAGAGGGAGGTTTTTTTTTCTCCCCCCCCTGTCTTTTACATGCAGTCTATCTCCTGCTGAGAAACAGGAAGCCTTCTGACTGACACAGCTGGGGTTTTGTGACCTGGATGACGGCAAGGACAAACATCCACTGATTGGTTTTGACACCGGTTGTCCTCACGTCTCTTTGTAAAATAACAGCTTTTAAGTCCT
The DNA here is from genome assembly GCF_033978785.1 of Entelurus aequoreus. NCBI lineage: Eukaryota > Metazoa > Chordata > Actinopteri > Syngnathiformes > Syngnathidae > Entelurus > Entelurus aequoreus. Next base: position 10,713,038 of record NC_084755.1, read on the forward strand.
AATCAATTGCTATACTGTGGTTATATTACAGGCAGTAAATATGACAGCATACCAACTTTCCTCTAACGAGGGTTGCAGTTTGATGTTCCATACGGAGTCATGTGTCTGATGATCAATGTGATGCGGCTTGGTCGTTGCCATGGCAACCCCGGGTCACTACATTTGGGAACTTTGCTTTAAGTCCTTTTTTGTGTTTTTATTGTTTTATTATCAGCAGTGTGAACCTTAAAATATGAATAGTAATTATATTTCTAAAACAAATCCCAAAACCAGTGAAGTTGGCACGTTGTGTAAATGGTAAATAAAAACAGAATACAATGATTTGCAAATCCTTTTCAACTTATATTCAATTGAATAGACTGCAAAGACAAGATATTTAATGTTCACACTGAGAAACTTAATTTTTTTGTGCAAATAATCATTAACTTAGAATTTAATGGCAGCAACACATTGCAAAAAAGTTGTCACAGGGGCATTTTTACCACTGTGTTACATGGCCTTTCCTTTTAACACCAGTCCGTTGACATTTGGGAACTGAGGAGACCAATTTTTGAAGCTTTTCAGGTGGAATTCTTTCCCATTCTTGCTTGATGTACAGCTTAAGTTGTTCAACAGTCCGGGGGTCTCCGTTGTGGTATTGTTAGGCTTCATAATGCGCCACACATTTTCAATGGGAGACAGATCTGGACTACAGGCAGGCCAGTCTAGTACCCGCACTCTTTTACTATGAAGCCACAGTGTTTTAACACCTGGCTTGGCATTGTCTTGCTGAAATAAGCAGGGGCGTCCATGATAACGTTGCTTGGATGGCAACATATGTTGCTCCAAAACCTGTATGTACCTTTCAGCATTAATGGTGCCTTCACGGATGTGTGAGTACCCATGCCTTGCGCACTAATACACCCCCATACCATCAAAGATGCTGGCTTTTCAACTTTGCGCTTCTAACTTATTTTCCTATTTGTTCCGGAGGACACAACGTCGACCCTTTCCAAAAACATTTTTTGAAATGCGGACTCGTCAGACCACAGAACACTTTTCCACTTTGCATCAGTCCATCTTAGATGAGCTCGGGCCCAGCGAAGCCGCCAGCGTTTCTGGGTGTTGTTGATAAATGGCTTTGACTTTGCATAGTAGAGTTTTAACTTGCACTTACAGATGTAGCGACAAACTGTAGTTACTGACAGTGGTTTTCTGAAGTGTTCCTGAGCCCATGTGGTGATATCCTTTACACACTGATGTCGCTTTTTGATGCAGTTTCACCTGAGGGATGGAAGGTCCGTAATATCATGGCTTACGTGCAGTGATTTCTACAGATTCTCTGAACTTTTTGATGATATTATGGACCGTAGATGGTGAAAACCCTAAATTCCTTGCAATAGCTGGTTGAGAAATGTTGTTCTTAAACTGTTGGACAATTTGCTCACGCATTTGTTGACAAAGTGGTGACCCTCGCCCCATCCTTGTTTGTGAATGACTGAGCATTTCACGGAAGCTGCTTTTATACCCAATCATGGCACCCACCTGTTCCCAATTAGCCTGTTCACCTGTGGGATGTTCCAAATAAGTGTTTGATGAGCGTTCCTCAACTTTCTCAGTCTTTTTTGCCACTTTTTTGAAACATGTTGCAGGCATCGGATTCCAAATGAGCTTATATTTGCAAAAAATAACCAAGTTTTCCAGTTCGAACGTTAAATATCTTGTCCTTGCGGTCTATTCAATTGAAAATAGTTTGAAAAGGATTTGCAAATCATTGTATTCTGTTTTTATTTACCATTTACACAACGTGCTAACTTCACTGGTTTTTGGGGTTTGTAGTTTCACATTCTCTGTGCTTCCTAAAGTAAGGAATGAGCATCATCGAGCTGCATGACTTTGTGCGTTTGTGTGTGTTCCCAAACTAAATACGCAACATTTTATTTGCGTATGATGACCAGCAAATATTTTTGTGGAAGGCTGTAATTTAGAAAAAGCACACTACTGACACCAACGTTCTCAAAAGTGGGATTTATTTTATTTTGAAAACACACAAATCCATTGAAACAATGAGTACAAGTAATACAATTTGAACTTATTGGTAATTTTATAGCAGGAAAACACATTTTATGTCACACAAAAACAAGAAAATTAGTGTTACTAAAATAGGGCTGAACTTGAATGTGTCAAAATGTCAGTCAAATCGTGTTAATAAGAATCCAGCATGCATGCGAAAGTGTGTGCGCACTAAAGTAAGACCAAGCCCCTGTTCCTGCTGAACTGAGCCAGCCGACGTCACACACTGATTATCAGCACAGCAGGCACAGGAGACCGGCCCAGCAGGGTGTCTGTACTCACCTACATTCACCTTCCTGGGAATTGGTATATTCTCTGCCCATGCACAGAAGTTCCACTCCTTTATTTTATTTTTTTAAGAAGACAGTCAACATGTCGACCAAAGCTCTTTTGTGCAGATAATTAGCAGACGCTGTTACCAGGGAAGTAGGCGCAGCACATCACCCAGACATTGTCAAAACACCACCGTGAGTCATCCGTCCAAACACACGTAACACTCCCAACAAAGTCAGACGATGTGCCGCAGTGAACAAATAGGCGCCATTTCACAGAAGACACACAGAAGTTCAGCACTAAAGACAACATGCAAACACCTCAGCAGTAACACAAACACCACACTGCAAAAAGTCAGTGTTCAAAAACGTGAAAAAAAAATACAAAAATGAGGGGTATTTTACTTGAACTAAGCAAAATTATCTGCCAATAGAACAAGAAAATGTGGCTTGTCAAGACTTTCCAAAACAAGTAAAATTAGCTAACCTCAATGAATCCAAAAATAGCTTAAAATAAGTATATTCTCACTAATAACAAGTGCACTTTTCTTGGTAGAAAATAAAAAGACCTTCCTGCTCAATATGTTGCAAAATATTCTTAAATGAAGTAAATGCTAGTGCAATTATCTTGACATAATGATATGCGCTCGGCATTACATTTTTTGAAACCAGCAAACTTATACTAAAAACTGGTTTATTGTTCTTAATGGAAAGGCAACAAGGCAACCGCTTGTTACTCTCGGGGTCTCCTAGCCGCTCAGGCAAATCACATGGTCTAAAAATGCATTTTTCCATCGATAACATGACATCATCGCGCCAAGTGCGTGCTCATTCAGTCAATTAGTGCGCATATATACAGCCCGGCCCCCGGCCCAAATCTTTTTAATTGTAATTTTGAGGAATTTATCTAAATGTGCATGTTAAATGTTTAAATATTAACTGTCAGTTTACTGTACCGTGCCAACTGTACTACTATATGAGTACGTGTTTTCTCTTGTTTCATTGAAAATAAAACATCAAAGTCCATTTGGCTGTCATCTGTTTTAATTATGGGACAGAATTGTGTCAAAATCATGATTTTTTTTTTCATGCTTGAAATAAGAAATTATTACTTTAAAAAAGTAGTTTTATACTCGTGAGTGTTGATGACACAGCTTTGCAACAGTTGATATTCTAGTTTCAAGCATGTTTTACTCAATATAGGTCATCAAATCTCAGCAACAAGCTGTAATATCTTACTGAGATCATTTAGGACCAAAACACTTAAAACAAGTAAAACACTCTAACATCAAATCTGCTTAGTGAGAAGAATGATCTTATCAGACAGAAAATAAGCAAATATCACACTTATTTGAGATATTTCATCTTACTTAGATTTCAGTTTTTGCGGTGAATATTTTCCTGTCATTGTGAAGGCGTTAAAATATTAACAATAACTACAACATATATTTTTGATGATGTTTCAGTTTTTAAAAACATGACAAAATAATAACAATCGTTCAAAAACACAAATACCGTATTTTCCCCATCATTTTATAGGCGTTATAGGGAAACTGCACTTTTCTTTTTTTTTTTTTTTGCAATTGTTCCTATTGTTCACAATCATGAGAGACAAGAACACATTTTTTTTTTTTGTATAGGATTTTAAAGATGATTAAAAAAAAACGCGTGGAAGATGCGACTAATGGGCTTCACTGTTGTAGCCTTCAACTTCGAAACACTCCATTAACGTTTTATATACACACTACAAGTCTATATATCATGTAGTAACATACATGTTCATAACAATATGTAATATGTACAATATTTACCATATTTTGTCTTCAGTGCATTGATTTCCGTTTCCATAGCTCCGACTTCTGGCAACAACTGTGTGTTCCTACTTCCGGAAACAAACGTAAATGTGTTTTCTTATCATGGCAGACTTCGTAATAAACAATGACTACGTTTGGACAAATGAGGATTCACAACCTTATCTTTTTGAAGCTGAGTATACGGAGGATGAACCACTGCTTCTAGAAGCCAGCAGGGAGGAAGGGGGAGACGTTGGAGCAGACGGAAGCCGAGAGAGTGATGTCGACTTGACTCGAAGCTGTAAATGTGGAACATGAAGCCAAGCTATTTCGACATAAATGGAGTGCTTACCCAAATAAACCGGGAAAAAAACGTCCCTGGCCAGCTGGACCAATCGAACAACTGTCCATTGAGTGAGTCATCATTATATCTATCATGATACACGCTGTGTACCAAAAACAAAAACATGAAATGTGGGCTAATACTTTACAGACACTGTATTATGAGTGTTGATGTTTTTCAGTCAGTGCAGATTGGTGTTCTATCGCATTGTGTTGTGCATTACAAACTCAAATGTGTTTCGTGCTGACGTTGAAGCTAATTTATCTCTTTCTGTAGTTCGCTTTTACGGCCCGTAGCATGCCGATGTGTTACTACGCTACAAAAAGACCTCCTCAGTGTTCGCTCTTACATTAACTATGTCAATACAACTTGGTTTTTATACAGGTTATGTAATGTAAACTAAATATTGTTGACGGTTTTAGAACACTTTTTTAAAGGGATTTAGAGGTAGAATTGATTGCTCCTATTAATTGCATTGCTAGCCACCAAGAACGAGCCGATTTTTATATGTTAGAATTAGGGATGTCCGATAATGGCTTTTTGCCGATATCCGATATTCCGATATTGTCCAACTCTTTAATTACCGATACCGATATCAACCGATACCGATATCAACCGATATATGCAGTCGTGGAATTAACACATTATTATGCCTAATTTGGACAACCATGTATGGTGAAGATAAGGTACTTTTTAAAAATAATAATAAAATAAGATAACTAAATTAAAAACATTTTCTTGAATAAAAAAGAAAGTAAAACAATATAAAAACAGTTACATAGAAACTAGTAATTAATGAAAATGAGTAAAATTAACTGTTAAAGGTTAGTACTATTAGTGGACCAGCAGCACGCACAATCATGTGTGCTTACGGACTGTATCCCTTGCAGACTGTATTGATATATATTGATATATAATGTAGGAACCAGAATATTGATAACAGAAAGAAATGGGGGGAGGGAGGTTTTTTGGGTTGGTGCACTAATTGTAAGTGTATCTTGTGTTTTTATGTTGATTTAATAAATTAAAAAAAAAAAAAACCCGATACAGATAATAAAAAAACCGATACCGATAATTTCCGATATTACATTTTAACGCATTTATCGGCCGATGGCAGGCCGATATTATCGGACATCCCTAGTTAGAATACAAAAGAAAAAAACCCTTTTGTCTTCTTGTCTCATATAATGATTGTGAAATTCCAAAAAAGTGCAGGCCCCCTTTAAGATATATTAAAAGAACATTTATGATGAAAGTTCAGTTTTTAAAAAAAAAACATGACAAAATAGTAACAAACACTCTACACTAAAAAAGAATAATGCAAAGATATTAGAGCCACATGGGGAAAAATTCAAATAAGAATAATTTGAGGGGGGAAAAAAAGTCATATTTTTATATATTTGCGGTGACTTTGTTTAAAATGCAACTTCATTCCCATTACAACTTATAAAATGATTGCAATATTTTGTTCTATTTCTTAAAAAAAAAGAAAATATCACTTTATTACCTACAAGTATTCCCTAAAAAGATAACACAAAAACAGAAACGTATTACATGACATTTATTATATTATATACAATGTTGACTTTTTTTTCATTCATTTTTTTGTGAACTGCGAAAATGATTCTCTGCATTTGACCCATGACCCTTGATCACCCCCTGGGAGGTGAGGGGAGCAGTAGGCAGCAGCGGTGGCCGCGCCCGGAAATTTTTTTTGGTGATATAACCCCCAATTCCAACCTTTTGATGGTGAGTGCCAAGCAGGGAGGTATCCCCTCACCTCCCAGGGGGTGATCAAGGGTGATGGGTCAAATGCAGAGAATAATTTTGCAGTTCACAAATAAATGAATGAAAAAAGTCAATTGTATATAATATAATAAATGTAATATAATACGTTTCTGTTTTTGTGTTGTGATCTTTTTAGGAAATAAAGTGATATTTTATTTTTTTTACGAAATAAGTCAAAATATTGCAATCATTTTATAAGTACTAATTTTACAGGAATAAAGTTGCATTTTAAACAAAGTCACCGCAAATATATAAAAATATAACTTTTTTTCCCCTCAAATTATTCTTATTTGATTTTTTTCCCCATGTGTGACAATCATTGGTACTTTAACTTTAACCTTAACTATTATCCATGAAAGGGGTTTATTCCGTACAACTTTCATTCAAAAATATATATATTTTTTGAGTGTTTGAATTAGCATATAAAAACATTAACGGACATTTTTTATTAAATAAAAATGGGTTTTATTCCTGTAATATTAAAACATTTAAAAAATTTTTTTTTAAAATACAATATTATATTTATTAGATTATGACTTTTTTTTTTTTTACGAACGTTTGCTGGTTCATTCTATAATATTTTTTTTTCTTCCTAAAAGTGTGTATGAATGAATTTCCGTATTTTTCGGAGTATAAGTCGCTCCAGAGTATAAGTCGCACCGGCCGAAAATGCATAATAAAGAAGGAAAAAAACATGTATAAGTCGCATTTTCTGTAGAAATGTATTTGATAAAAGCCAACACCAAGAATAGACATTTGAAAGGCGATTTAAAATAAATAAAGAATAGTGAACAACAGGCTGAATAAGTGTACGTTATATGAGGCATAAATAACCAACTGAGAACGTGCCTGGTATGTTAACGTAACATATTATGGTAAGAGTCATTCAAATAACTATAACATATAGAACATGCTATACGTTTACCAAACAATCTGTCACTCCTAATCGGTAAATCCCATGAAATCTTATACGTCTAGTCTCTTACGTGAATGAGCTGAATAATATTATTTGATATTTTACGCTAATGTGTTAATAATTTCACACATAAGTCGCTCCTGAGTATAAGTCGCACCCCCGGCCAAACTATGAAAAAAACTGCGACATATAGTCTGAAAAATACGGTATCCCTCCACCTCCCAGGGGGTGATCAAGGGTGATGGGTCAAATGCAGAGAATAATTTCGCCCCACCTGGTGTGTGTGTGACAATCATTGGTACTTTAACTTAACAATTATCCATGAAAGGGGTTTATTCCGTACAACTTTAATAAAAAAAATATATATATTTTTTGAGTTTTTGAATTAGCATATGAAAACATTAACGGACATTTTTTATCAAATAAAAAATGGGTTTTATTCCTGTAATATTACAGCATTTAAAAAAATAAATAAATAAAATACAATTTATTAGATTATTACTTTTTTTTTTTTTTTTTTACGAACGTTGGCTGGTCATGCTATAATATATATTTTTTCTTCCTAAAAGTATGTACCGTATTTTTCGGACTATAAGTCGCAGTTTTTTTCATAATTTGGCCGGGGGTGCGACTTACACTCAGGAGCGACTTATGTGTGAAATTATTAACACATTAGCGTAAAATATCAAATAATATTATTGATCTCATTCACGTAAGAGACTAGACGTATAAGATTTCATGGGATTTAGCGATTAGGAGTGACAGATTGTTTGGTAAACGTATAGCATGTTCTATATGTTATAGTTATTTGAATGACTCTTACCATAATATGTTACGTTAACATACCAGGCACGTTCTCAGTTGGTTATTTATGCCTCATATAACGTACACTTATTCAGCCTGTTGTTCACTATTCTTTATTTATTTTAAATTGCCTTTCAAATGTCTATTCTTGGTGTTGGCTTTTATCAAATAAATGTCCCCAAAAAATGCGACTTATGTTTTTTTCCTTCTTTATTATGCATTTTCGGCCGGTGCGACTTATACTCCGGAGCGACTTACACTAGCGTTCAAAAGTTTGGGGTCACATTAAAATGTCCTTATTTTTCAATGAAGATAACTTTAAACTAGTCTTAACTTTAAAGAAATACACTCTATACATTGCTAATGTGGTAAATGACTATTCTAGCTGCAAATGTCTGGTTTTTGGTGCAATATCTACATAGGTGTATAGAGGCCCATTTCCAGAAACTATCACTCCAGTGTTCTAATGGTACAATGTGTTTGCTCATTGGCTCAGAAGGCTAATTGATGATTAGAAAACCCTTGTGCAATCATGTTCACACATCTGAAAACAGTTTAGCTCGTTACAGAAGCTACAAAACTGACCTTCCTTTGAGCAGATTGAGTTTCTGGAGCATCACATTTGTGGGGTCAATTAAACGCTCAAAATGGCCAGAAAAAGACAACTTTCATCTGAAACGCGACAGTCTATTCTTGTTCTTAGAAATGAAGGCTATTCCACAAAATTGTTTGGGTGACCCCAAACTTTTGAACGGTAGTGTATACTCCGAAAAATACGGTATGAATGAATTTGTCTGCTTATATTTAGCCAGTAAAAAAAATCAACAAAAGTCCCAATGGAACAGTCTGGTGAGTTTTTATTTTTTATTTATTTTTTATTATTATTTCTTCGGTCAATAGTCAACAAAATAAACAAACAGTTTTACATAAACAAACAGTTGTACATTCATAAATTGAAAATGTTGCAGACCGAAAGGGTTTAGGCTGAAGTTGAACACTTATTGCGCCTAACCTTATAAATAGTTTCATTTTTAATGTCATTTTGGAGTTACAATTGGACCATTTGGACACCTTTCAGTTTGCTGCACTGAACACGTTCTATTTTGGCATCATTTTAGACCAGGGGTGTCCAAAGTGCGGCCCGCGGGCCATTTGCGGCCCGCAGCTAATTGTTTACCGGCCCGCCACACATTCTGGAAATACTATTGTAAAAATAAAAAACAACATTACAAAAAGTGGAATGAGATGAAATCTAACGAGAAAAAGTTGCAACGTTGACACAAAAGCTGCCATGCAGGCTGTTTTTTTTTTCTTTTGTCTTTCTTTCTTTATTTTTTTTTGCCATTGCTCCAAAAAAAAAAATAATGACAAAAAAATCCATGTTCTAATGAATTATTTTCAAGGCTCCAATTACTTCAAATATTTCACTTTCAAATGTTTTATGTGGTAAATAATGCATATATTGTGTAGTTGCCATATAAAAACATCAACGTTTTTTTTGACAAAAGCGCATAATAGTTCAAACGTAAAATCGACAGATATATCTGAAGTTGAGCTCGTAACTTAAGTGTTGAAAGGTAAAAAAAACTAATAAAAATGTATCACTTTGAGTGGGGCACCTTTTGGATCCTAAATATATTTAGTGGTATTTTATTTATCTTTTCACTGTGATTACTCAAAAATATTAAAGAATGAAAATCAATGGTGTCCTGCATTATTGATCTTTTAGGGCTCTAATTACTAAAAACTGCATATTTCAGTTTTACTATAAAAAAACAAAGTTGTTTTTGACAGAAAAGCCATAAAACCTTTTTTATTTTTTATTACTTTATATCAACTTGAAGTTGATATAGAGATTTACTGTACGGTAAGCATTAAATAATAACAAAAAAATAATAATTTGACTTATTTTTAACATTTTAATGACTGAGACCCTTTATGGTCCCCGGGACTCCTAAAGGTAAAATAAATAAAAAATCCATATATTTTGTTATGGTTTGAAAATGAAAAATATCAAAATGGCCCCTGCATGCTTTAATTTTTCCGTGTGCGGCCCTCGGTGGAAAAAGTTTGGACACCCCTGTTTTAGACGGTTGGCTCACTCTAAGTTGGGAGCAGCACGGGAGGCGCCTAACTCTGACCTTGACCTCTTCCTCCTGCAGGCCGCATCCCCGTGGCGGCAGAACTTAACCACTGTGAACATGACGGACTTTCACTGTTCACATGTGGGCTAAGTCCTGTCTCCGCGCGGCCGCATTAGACGAGGGTGTGTTCGCCCGCCGGTATTCAAATGAGTGAGCTGTGTTCCTCATGTCAGCCATTGGAAATCCCTGGCAATGTGATTTAGTCTTTAGAGTTCAGAAATCACTCTGTCAGGAATTCCCCTGGCCAACAGAGATGTGCTACAATAATAGTCACCTTTTTTATCAGGAGGTGGCCACGGCACTGCTCCCGCATCCTCGTGTTGGTCGCCGACTCCCAGACTTCCCTTGGCCTCTTGTAAAAATAGCTTTTCGATGACAGAATGGAGAATTTGGTTAAAAGGAAGTGGCACTCCCTCTAATGTGTGCCTTCATCTTGGCCTCAACACACCAGAGACCTTATTAGCTTTTTAGCATTAGGGGATGTTTAAAAAAGGAAAGAAAAAGAAGCTTTCACATCCACATTGTGCTGCTCCGCGTTCACTAAGAGGCAGCGAGTACAAAGTATGAGTCAGCGGGACACTTTTGGGGAAACTCCAGAATCTATAATAAGTCGGATCCTGCAGAGTGGAGCACCAGACTATTGGACCAATGTCCTACCACTCTGGAAATAGGCTCCTTAAATAGTTGTATACTCTTGATGTAATGTCCTTTTTTAAAGATGACTTTACAGGAAAATTGATTAATAAATAGTGTTTTTTTTTTTTTTTGATTGATTGAAACTTTTATTAGTAGATTGCACAGTACATTACATATTCTGTACAATTGACCACTGAATGGTAACACCCGAATAAGTTTTTCAACTCGTTTAAGTCGGGGTCCACGTTAATCAGTTCATGCACAGCAGAAACTGAAATCTAAGTAACATTAAATATCTCAAATAAGGGTGATATTTGCTTATTTTCTGTCTGATAAGATAATTCTTCTCACTAAGCAGATTGTATGTTACAGTGTTTTACTTGTTTTAAGGGTTTTGGTCCTAAATGATCTCAGTAAGATATTACAGCTTGTTGCTGAGATTTGATGACCTACAGTACCGTTCAAAAGTTTGGGGTCACCCAAACAATTTTGTGGAATAGCCTTCATTTCTAAGAACAAGAATAGACTGTCGAGTTTCAGATGAAAGTTCTCTTTTTCTGGCCATTTTGAGCGTTTAATTGACCCCACAAATGTGATGTTCCAGAAACTCAATCTGCTCAAAGGAAGGTCAGTTTTGTAGCTTCTGTAACGAGCTAAACTGTTTTCAGATGTGTGAACATGATTGCACAAGGGTTTTCTAATCATCAATTAGCCTTCTGAGCCAATGAGCAAACACATTGTACCATTAGAACACTGGAGTGATAGTTGCTGGAAATGGGCCTCTATACACCTATGTAGATATTGCACCAAAAACCAGACATTTGCAGCTAGAATAGTCATTTACCACATTAGCAATGTATAGAGTGTATTTCTTTAAAGTTAAGACTAGTTTAAAGTTATCTTCATTGAAAAGTACAGTGCTTTTCCTTAAAAAATAAGGACATTTCAATGTGACCCCAAACTTTTGAACGGTACTGTATATTGAGTAAAACATGCTTGAAACTAGAATATCAACTGTTGCAAAGCTGTGTCATCAACACTCACAAGTTTAAAACTACTTTTTTTAAAGTAATAATTTCTTATTTCAAGCATGAAAACAAAAATCATGACTTTGACACAATTGTGTCTCACATTAAAACAGATGACAGCCAAATGGACTTTGCTGTTTTATTTTCAATGAAACAATAGAAAATACGTACTCATATAGTGGTACAGTTGTTATTAGTGAGAATATACTTATTTTAAAGTATTTTTGGGTTCATTGAGGTTAGATGATTTTACTTGTTTTTGGAAAGTCTTCACAAGCCAAATTTTCTTGTTCTATTGGCAGATAATTTTGCTTAGTTCAAGTAAAATACCTCTGATTTTTGTATTTTTTATTTTTGTTTTTGAACACTGACTTTTTGCAGTGTGGTCTAGGTCTGTGTATATACACCGTCAAAAAGACCTGTCAAATCTAAGATAAAAAGACTAGTGCATAGACAGGGGTCCCCAAACTACAGTCCGTCCCGGGAAATGTCAAGTTTTTTTATTTTTAAATTTGTCCAAGCGCTTCTATGTTAGCTACTTCTTTGTTTATAATGTATATTTTCTGCTGGATCTACTCTCTATTTTATGCTGCAGCTGTTACATATACTGTAATATTGTACATCAGGGGTGTCCAACTCATTTTAGCTCAGTGGCCGGACTATTAAAATCATGGCATTAAAACCTCTTAAGGCCCAAGCTGTTTGTTTATATGCTTTTTTTTATTTCTCTTTGCAGATTTGGGCTTATTGGACCCTAATTAGAATAAAAACTAAGAATCATCTTTTGATATGATGTACTTAGTCCGTACGTACACAAACGTGTACTTCATGTTTAGTGACATGCTAATTCTTATTTTTACACTTTTTTCCAAATTCCATTGTATGTTATACTCTTCTAAAACCACCAGATGGCAGTATAAGTGCCCATATAAGCGGCCATAAGACCCCCATTCGGTAGTGTACACAATTTTGGAAATACGAGCTAAAAGGTGCTGTCCACGCATGTGGCCACTAAGGCCTTTTAAAACTAAAAAAATGAAGATAACTTCAGATTGTTTTCTTTGTCTTACTTTAACCAAAAATAGAACAAGCACATTGTGAAATTGTGACAATAAAAGTATAAAAGAAAATACCCGGCGGCGGTAAAGTTTAGATCAGGGGTTCCCAAACTACGGCCCGCCAGCGTTCAAAATCCGGCTCGTGGAAAGTCTCAGGTTTTTTTAATTTAAATTTGTCCTTTTCTAATGTATTTTCTACCGCTTGTTAAATCATATTGTCTAAAAATGCCGCAATGTCAGGCGTATATATATATATATATATATATATATATATATATATATATATATATATATATATATATATATATATATATATATATATATATATTTATATTATATACACAGCCCGGCTCCCAAATGTGGCCCCCGAGTCAAAAAGTTCGGGGACCCTTGGCATATACCGATAAATCTTGATAAGACATCATACATTTAAGATTTGTATATCTAGAAATTAGCAGGACTTTTAAGCCAGAAATTCGTATTTTATTCTGAAAACAAATTCAACTTGCAACTCTTAAATGAATCATCCTTGAGACGTTGCAGTCTTTAAACAAGACTTTGTATGGGGGGAAACAAAATACCTTATTTGAATAGTTATTTTCTCAATTTTAATACTTTTAAAATAGAATAAAAATATATCATTATTCGTGCTAAAATTAAAATTAGTGAATCGGCCAATTAGTAAATAGCTCTTAAAACTCAGAACATTTCTAGAAATAGGGCAGCTGTGGCTACAAAATGTAGCTTACCACCACCAGGTGTGAATGTGGGGTGAATGAATGATGGGTTCTCGCTTCTCGGTGAGCGCTTTGAGTATCTTATAGAAAAGCGCTATATAAATCTAATCCATTATTATTATTATTAATATTATTATTAAATAACATTTGTGGCAAATAATTTGCAGTGTACATAACAACAAGAGCTAGACAAAGTAAGGTAAAAAACTCATATTTTTAAGTTACACTGACATTTTTTCAATGATTGCAATTGTTACTTTTTAAATAAAAAAATCCCCCGTAAGAATTCATGTGGAATTAATTAGAGATGTCCGATAATATCGGTCTGCCGATATTATCGGCCGATAAATGCGTTAAAATGTAATATCGGAAATTATTGGTATTGGTTTTTTTATTATCAGTATCGTTTAAAAAATTTTTTTTTTTTTTTTTAATTAAATCCACATAAAAAACACAAGATACATTTACAATTAGTGCACCAACCCAAAAAACCTCCCTCCCCCATTTACACTCATTCACACAAAAGGGTTGTTTCTTTCTGTTATTAATATTCTGGTTCCTATATTATATATCAATATATATCAATACAGTCTGCAAGGGATACAGTCCGTAAGCACACATGATTGTGCGTGCTGCTGGTCCACTAATAATACTAACCTTTAACAGTTAATTTTACAAATTTTCATTAATTACTAGTTTCTATGTAACTGTTTTTATATTGTTTGACTTTCTTTTTTATTCAAGAAAATGTTTTTAATGTATTTATCTTATTTTATTTGATTCATTTTTTAAAAAAGTACCTTATCTTCACCATACCTGGTTGTCCAAATTAGGCATAATAATGTGTTAATTCCACGACTGTATATATCGGTTGATATCGGTATCGGTTGATATCGGTATCGGTAATTAAAGAGTTGGACAATATCGGCATATCGGATATCGGCAAAAAGCCATTATCGGACATCCCTAGAATTAATCTATTTCAGTCAAACAGCAGGCGAAGTTTCCTAGTAAAAAAATGTTGTGTTAAAATGATTGGTAAAGATATGTAGATTATTGGTCATTTTTACGCTAGTCATTAGCTTCCTGCTATTAACGTTCTGGTCCTATTGTATTTTCAATGTCGTGTATATTTCATGAAGTATATTGCGTTTCATGCACCAGACTCTTTGCTGTGTTCCAGTAAATGACATATGCAGGTTTAAGGTTATCATCACACGTTTCCTTCTTCCTGTCATCACAAAAAAAAATCACTTCATGTATTTTTGTACGTTTTTGCAGTCAGTATGTATTTAATTCCTTAAAAAAAAAAGATGGTCATTTGAGGTCCCCGGCGCCCATCAAAGACACCATCATCAAGCTGTCCTCCCTCAAACGTCTTATTTTCGTTGCCTTTTCATCTTTTCCATCGCCTTTCCTCCCTGCAAACCCGCAGCTGGTCCTGCCTATGGGCTCATTACTTCCTTCCCGTCTCCTGTCATGACGCACTCTGTCCAACACCTCAACTCCCAGTCCTTGCTGTGTGATGCCTCACCTTTTTTTTTTTTTTGGCCTGTCTTGTTTTTAGTCTGTGTGGAGCCTACACAACACTTCGCTTCTCTTTACCGTGGTTTTGACGTCATTGTAAGCTTCAGCTCGAATCATCATCGGGGCGACTTGTTGCGCCCTGACGCATAAAGGAGGCCGGATGCGGGACGATGGGGATTAAGGGCGGAAGAAAAATCCTATTTTAGTCAATTGTAAAATGAATGTGCACATTCATTTGCCGACTCTTCTTGTCCTTTCTCTGTTTTGTGGCCAGCAGGGCCCTCTCTGCTTTACATTGCCAACTAAACGTGTGCAAAAAGGGGGCTAAATAGTAACCACACTGCAAAAAATTAAATCTAAGTAAGATTAAATATCTCAAATAAGGGTTATATTTGCTTATTTTCTGTCTGATAAGATAATTCTTCTCACTAAGCAGATTTTGTTAGTGTTTTACTTGTTTTAAGGGTTTTGGCCCTAAATGATCTCAGTAAGATATTACAGCTTGTTGCTGAGATTCGATGACCTATATTGAGTAAAACATGCTTGAAACTAGAATATCAACTGTTGCAAAGCTGTGTCATCAACACTCACAAGTATAAAACTACTTTTTTAAAGTAATAATTTCTTATTTCAAGCATGAAAAAAAAAACATTTAACATGTGACATTTCAAACCATTTTGAACAGAAATAGTTCATGCACATTCAGATAAATTCTTTAAAATTACAATTAAAAAAAATTTGGCCGGGTGTCGGGCTGTATATATGCGCACTTGGAGCGATGATGTCATGTTATCAATGGAAAAATTAATTTTTAGACCATATGATTTGCCTGAGCGGCTCGTAGACCCCGAGAGTAACAAGCGGTTGCCTTGTTGCCTTTCCATTAAGAACAATAAATTAGTTTTTTGTGTAAGTTTGCTGGTTTCAAGAAATGTAATGCAGAGCGCATATCATTATGTCAAGATAATGGCACTAGCGTTTACTTCATTTAAGAATAATTTTCAACATATTGAGCAAAAAGGTCTAATTTTTTTTTCTACCAAGAAAAGTACACTTATTAGTGAGAATATACTTATTTTAAGGTATTTTTGGGTTCATTGAGGTTAGCTAATTTTACTTGTTTTGGAAAGTCTTGACAAGCCAAATTTTCTTGTTCTATTGGCAGATAATTGTGCTTAGTTCAAATAAAATACCCCTCATTTTTGTAATTTTCTTGTTTTTGAACACTGACTTTTTGCAGTGCATGACCGGCAATCTTGTCACTCCACTGGCCACAGAACTGTTGATGTAGCCAGAAGAAAACAAATCAGAGAAAATCTGTTGATCTACATTTAAGATCTAAAAAAATATTTTGTATTATGTTATTAGATGTTTTTTTTTTTTTTTTTTTTTCTTTATACAAAGTGTGACGATAACCACAGAACTTTGACGCATGAGCAATGCAGTTGGGAATTCAACGCACAAACGAGTGTTATTAAGCGTAAATAGCATGTAATTGGAAGCACCATGCTAATGCTGATTGCCGAAAATGAGAAAAATAATCGCCATGTACAGTTTGGGGCAAAAGTTTGGACATGCCTTTGTTATTTTCATGACTATTTACATTGTAGATTGTCACTGAAGGCATCAAAACTGAATGAACACATGTGGAGTTATGT
This sequence comes from Entelurus aequoreus, assembly GCF_033978785.1. Classification (NCBI taxonomy): domain Eukaryota; kingdom Metazoa; phylum Chordata; class Actinopteri; order Syngnathiformes; family Syngnathidae; genus Entelurus; species Entelurus aequoreus. Next base: position 10,729,794 of record NC_084755.1, read on the forward strand.
AATTAACAAAAAAAAAGGTGATATAACTGAAAACATGTTTTATATTCTAGTTTCTTCAATATAGCCACCCTTTGCTTTGATTACTGCTTTGCACACTCTTGGTATTCTCTGGATGCGCTTCAAGATATAGTCACCTGAGCTTCAAGAATTTTTTTTAAAAAAAAAAAATTTTTTTTGTGTTCATTCATAGTTTTGATGCCTTCAGTAGTCACACGAGCTTCAAGCACACCTTGAAGCTCCGGTGATTACCTCTCGAAGCTCATCCAGAGAATGCCAAGAGTGTGCAAAACAGTAATCAGAGCTATTTTGAAGAAACTAGAATATAAAACATGTTTAAATATCACAGTCCATAACTGAAAACATGTTTTATATTCTAGTTTCTTCAAAACAGCCACCCTTTGCTCTGATTACTTTTCTGTACACTACCTTGAAGCTCAGGTGACTACCTCTTGAAGCTCGTCCAGAGAATGCCAAGAGTGTGCAAAGCAGTAATCAGAGCTAAGGGTGGCTGTATTGAAGAAACTAGGATATAAAACATGTTTTCAGTTAAACATGTTTTATATTCTAGTTTCTTCAAAATAGCCACCCTTTGCTCTGATCACTTTTCCGTACACTCTTGGCATTCTCCGGCTGAGCTTCAAGAGGGAGTCACCTGAGCTTCAAGCACACCTTGAAGCTCAGGTGACTCCCTCTTGAAGCTCGTCCAGAGAATGCCAAGAGTGTGCAAAGCAGTAATCAGAGCTAAGGGTGGCTGTATTGAAGAAACTAGAAAATAAAACATGTTTTCAGTTATTTCACCTTATTTTTTTTGACACCTTCAGTAGTCACACGAGCTTCAAGCACACCTTGAAGCTCCGGTGACTACCTCTCTAAGCTCATCCAGAGAATGCCAAGAGTGTGCAAAACAGTAATCAGAGCTATTTTGAAGAAACTGGAATATAAAACATGTTTTCAGTTATTTCACCCTTTTTTTGTGTTAAGTACATAACTCCACATGTGCTCATTCATAGGTTTGATGCCTTCAGTGACAATCTACATGAAAATCAAGAAAATGCCTTGAAGGTATGTCCAAACTTTTGGCCTGTACTGTATCTTTTTTCTGTTTTACAACCAACAGTGTTAAATGCGGCACATACCGACCAACAAAGCAACCGCAAAGCTTAAGTTGTGTTGTTTATGTTGCCTGGCAACAGATAAAAGGTGCATTATTTACACCACAAGGTGAGAGTATCACCTTCCTGTTCCCTCTTTACGGGTCTGTCCTACATTTACATTATACACTGGTTAACTTCTTTTTACGCTTGTAGGATAGTGAATGTTGGCGGGGTTCCATTGTAAGCAAAAAAAACCAAACATAAGCGCACACCTTGAAGGTAGCAGAGTTGTTGATACGGGCGCACGCGACGCATAGCCGAGTGTAGACGTGGCCGCCGGCTGTTTCCACCGCCCGTCTCTCTCTCTCTCTCTCTCTCTCTCTCTCTCTCCTCGGGCTCT